>NW_024716951.1:6495251-6734615 GCF_018991925.1 Homarus americanus | reverse complement strand
AAGTTGATAATCTACTTCCTCAAAAGTCGATAATCTACTTTCCCGAAAAGTAGATAATCTACTTTTCGGGAAAGTAGATAACCAACTTTCCCAGAAAGTAGATATTTCCCATTTTCTGTGATACAAATTTCCCGTTTTCTATGATAATCTACTTCTGAAAATTAGGAAATATTTCTCGAAAGGTCGATTATCTACTTCCCCAAAAAGTCGATAATTTTGTGGGGTTCAAGATGTTTGGTTCACACTCAGGATGGGATGGAGAAAGGAAACTCACAATGTGCTCTCTATATACATGTTGTATTGGATGTACAATGCAGCTTGGTGCTGGGAAGGCAGCATGGTTACAAGCGTGATGTAGAGAGAGCTGGTTGGTGAGGACGATCAGAGAAGGACAGCTTGTGGGTCGCCATGCTCGCCAGCGGGAGAAAGGACAGCCAGGCAGGCGGAGGAGCGAGGGAAGGCCGCCAGGCAGCGGCGGAGGTGGTGTTGCTGGCTGCGGCTGTAGGTAGAAAGAGAGGGAGATCACCACGAGGTCAGGTCTAAATAGCGGGGGTTGGCGTGGCTTAGCAGTTGACCCCCGCTCCGTGGTGTATGGCGGCGCTGGTTGACCTAGACCACGAGGCATACACTGGGGAATTGGTGGGGTCGGCTAGGCAGCGACAAACAGCGTTTGTAGGGGAGAATTCCACTACAATATACTTTCCCGAAAAGTAGATAAACATAAGTCTTATACCTTAGTAATTTTTTTACCAAAATAGACTTTTCTCTCGGAATTGGAATTTGAGGCCTTTAACCAATTAAATACTTCCATAAGATCACAAAAACACCAAAATCTCACCTGGGAAACCCATAGTTGGCTAGTAATTAGCATTGAAAAAGTCCTAACAATAATCAAAGCCTCATTAAGGCCACTAATTACCCTCCAATCGAAACGAGGATCATAGATTTGCAATCAGCATGATCAGGAGTACATATACTGAGATTTTCAGCAAAATCTATTTTTTGGGAAGAAATGACAAAAATTGTAAGGCTTACCCCTTACAAGATTTTTGGCCAAAAATACTTTTTCTCATTATTAAAATTTAATGTGCCTAACTACTTAAGTACATCCAGAATAATACACAAGCACTAAGAAATGACCGACGAAAAAACACTCTTGCACTCCAGAAAACACTTATGCTCACCAGATAACACCCCTGCTCACCAGAAAAGACTCCTGCAAACTAAAAAAAAAAAACACTCCTGCACATCAGAGAACACGCCTGTCTCTTAGAAAACACACCTGCTCCCCAAAACATCCCAGCACACAGGAAAACACTCTTTCACACCCGAAAACACTCTTGCACACCAGAAAACACTCTTGTACACCGTATTACACAATGCACGCAATCAATAAAATACACATGTTCACCATAAAACAAGTGAAGTGTACCACAAACTTCAAGTTTCTGCTGTATCTTTCTTCTTCATTTTCATTTTCTACTTTACCCTTCGTCGAGTGATCAAACATTTAAATAACTCTTCAAGCTAGTTAAGTGAGTCACAACTGGGGTCACCTCAGTTATACATAATAATTATCTTACATAGGTGACTTTGAACTGTCATTGTTTACTCGACATCGACATAAGCGACAAAAACGCTCAAGTTTCACTGATATATCAATTGATTGTGACCAACAGACATGACTGTCAGTTCTCATGATCCAGTATTTTGTTTTTCGAATACGAAAAACTCTTCAGACAACTATATGGATGAACAGACTAATGTATAATCAAGGTGTCATCATGTCTGGCACTCACTGCCCTCCACTAACGTTTTTGGGCTGTGTTTATCATTCCTGAAAAATTATATCTCTCTCCAGGAACCACAACTTTTAGTTAATTCATCCACTTGTCTGTCTTCCCCTGGCCCTCCTCCCCTCACTTTTACCTGTTAATATATTTAACATTATCCTCTTATCCCTAATTATATGACATTAATCCTAGTTAGTCTCCCCTCACCCACCAACTCTCAATTTTATCCATTATTATCAAAGTACTCGTACATCAATAAATGCTGAAATTTTATCTACCTTAAACAAGATCTTGTAATATTACCATATAACTCATCTAGATAATCTCCATTACATTGTAACAATCACGGGGATATATTAAAGGTAAAGCAGAAAAAATTTAATAAATGTTTCTAGCTCTATCTGCTGAACACGTGTTGAGGTTCCAGTTACTCCAGGAGTCAAAGCTGAAGCCTCAGTCATCCGCAGCGGGTACTCTGTAACCCCATCACTGCAAAAAAAATGAAGATACGCCAGCTTCAGAACATACCGATATAAACAAATAGTATTTATAATATATATACGGTTTAAGGGCATGTTATCTAGACAGAGTACTAGTGTCTAAAATTCTAAACCTTAAAACTATACAACTTCCCTAATATCTTGGGTGAAGAACCATTACACATTACCTCGTATCTATACTTCGCAACTGATCGGCTTGTTAGCCGCTCGGGCGATCGGACACATCTCTGTTACGCACTGTTGGCAAGTACTGGGCATGCACTGGTTGCAAAATGTATCTGTACCTGCACCAGTGTTAGTCAAATCTGGTCCTGGATGAGCTCGCACTCGGTGCTGTCAAAACTCACTGGCAGATCGTTCCAAGAATTCACAACTCTCTTAAAAAGTTTGTCATAAATATTTTCTTTAACTTGTGGCATCTTCAACCTTAAGCTGTGACCTAGAGTGCGGTGGGCATCCGCCAGTTCCAGGTGTGAACACTCGTCTGAGTAATGTAGTCTGAGGTGTTTATAGACTTGTGTTAAGTCACCCCTTGTTCGCTTATAATATAAGCTATAGGCAACTGCAGGCGTTCTAATTTCTCTGGGTAACCGAGGTGCCAAAGTTCAGTCACCAGTCTGGTGGCCCTCTGGACATTTTCAGTCAACTGACTGTCTCTTGCATTTCTCAGGGATGTCATGGGAATGTGCTTTATATTTATTTGTATATTTTTATTTATATAATATCTATGGGACAGCTTTCTCCCTATTCATACTGCGGGTTTTGCCTATGTTATTATGTCATCCTTCAGATTCCATCATACTTCATGGGATTGAGGACAGAGGTCCCTGCTTCCCCTCCTTTCTCGGTCTTCTCCAAGGGTTGGTTATGGGCAGAAGTCTGTCTCTGCCCTTTTCTGCCTCTCTTCTCTTTCTGAGGAGAGAGAATGTTGGGTAGGAGTCGTGGTGCTTATGCCAAATCTCAATTTGGTAGGAGGTGCATTTATATTAAGTCTTGCACCTTTTATTTGTAAATATATGTAAATAAGGCAGATTTGCACTCCCCCAAGATACTTAAAATGAGGGGCGATATGATCGAGGTGTATAAATGTAAGTCGGGGCTAAACAAAGGTGATATAACAAAAGTACTCAAACTATCCAACCAGGAGCGAACTCGTAACAATGGTTTTAAATTAGACAAATTTAGATTTAGGCGCGAGACGGGTAAACATTGGTTTGGAAATAGAGTAGTGAATGAGTGGAACAAGTTACCAAAAATCATCATTAACTCGAATACGCTGGATAGCTTCAAACATAAGTTGGATGGCTACAGTATATGAGCGATAGGGGTTGGGTGTGAACGTGACTGCCCAGTATGGGCCACTGCAGTTTCCTCCATTCTTATGTTCTTAATAGTAAGTTATATACGACAGATAGATAACCAGTGTTCAGTCAGGGGTTGGTGTCCCAAGGTATCGCTCGCCTTCAACAGCTCGCCTCCAGCTGTCGACCTGTTGAAAATATGAAAAACGATTTACTATTATTTGACAAATTGACTACTTTATGTCTTGAGGTTGAAATGGATGACACAAAGATGAAATATTAAGATGAGTAATAATTCCTGTTTTGTTTTGGATGACTCGACATATTTGAACACTGCAAACTTTCTTAAAATATTTGTCTACGTTCACACTAACAATTTCGTTGACATACCTAAAGAAAATTACGTACATAAATATACATATATAAGGATTTAAATATTGCAGTGTACATATTAACTAGAAATGCCTGTACTGTAGGACGTTAATGCCTTATTTGGCTCTTCCTTGTTACACCACCTGAAACCTTTCTTGACCTATTTGTCTTTTTATGTTTTGGTCATATTTCATTTTATGGACACATCGAACACCAAGTTTTGTGGCATAAACTATTATGAAGTAATTAATTTAACAAGGTACACCCGAGGTGGAGGGTGTAAAGGCGGTTCCACCCTTACTGCATGGCAGGTCACTGTCTGGCCTACGGCCCCAGCACACAAACTATCAGAGTTTTGTCTCATAGAGAAGGAACCTGCGTTAAGAAACCTTGGTATTTAGCATCATTAAACTGTAACAATCTTGCTTCCATATATATATATATATATATATATATATATATATATATATATATATATATATATATATATATATATATATATATATATATATATATATATATTAAAACAAATCGCCGCAAGTGAGAACTAGACACCTGCTGCCAGCTGAATGTGTTGTGCCGGAAAGTGTTCCATAATCTCCTTCTTCCAGGAATTAGAAATGTTTTTCTATGCTGTTGACCAACAGGACAACTGGCAGCGGAAAGATCGTCAGGCCTTCAAATGTATTTCCACACCCTAACAACCAGCCTTTCTCCCATCCGCCATATCCGCCGGAAACAGGAGGTGAAACGTTTTAGCAGTAAACAGTACCTCGGGGACTTGAACTAATCTAAGCTAAATCATCATCGACTCTGTGGACACTATAGGAGGAACCAGTCAGGATGAGGAACCTTTGTTGAGCCAGAGACCTGGACCACCAGTGGTGCCAACACAGTGGCCTGGAGAAAGACATTTCTGGTCATAACTTTACGGTATTACAACTACACTTTACCTGTATCACTTTATTTCACAGCATTTGGTTGAATGATATGAGTCACTAAGCATTGCAATATAATCTGATTTACCTATAGTTAAGTAGTTGACATCAATGCTTGTCATTCACCGCCAAGAGAGATAATACTACAGTGAGGTACTTTCAGTAAACCAGCGATTATCAAACAAATAGTGTTGGATCACCTGAAAATTTACCCCAGGTTTAATTTCACATTAAGATTAATCACCCCAAGGCTAACCTAACCTAACCTAACCAGAGGGAGGTGAAAGAGAGGGAATAATAATAATAATAATAATAATAATAATGACAATAATAACAATAATAATATTAATAATTATAATAATAATAATAATATTAACAATAACAACAATATTAACAATAATAATAACAATATTAACAATAATAATAACAATGACAATAATAATAATACGTACTGCCTATAAAACCTTGGTGAAACGAGTCTACACGTCTCCTGATCCTCTAGTTCAAGTTTTGTGCCATGTTCTGAGGTCCTTATGACAAACCCAGACGGCCAAGTTACCCACTCACACACTTCTCTTATTTCCACCCACACTCTCACAGCTCTCACACTCTTATACACTTCCCACACTTCTTTTACAGTATCCACACCCACACCCGCATCCCGGAGAAGTAGCGCAGCATGTAAAGAATGTCTCCGCCAACGCTCAACCACTCTCTGACCAAAGATCTATGAGGAATTATTGAACAAATACATTTTCCTTCTAATATGGTAACCTGATAGGATGTTCAACAGAAGATTCTTTTGTTTATATCTCTGAAGAAAAAAATTGTGGAAGCATTGAGATACGTTATCTTGATATCATCTTCTGACTCACTTTTAAAACACTTGGAACAGAAGTAAATTTTTATCTATTAATATGGGCCCAAATCGGAGCATTTTTTTTTTTTTTTAGTTTATTGGGCACCTCCCTACATCCTGTGTAAGGTGAAGCGCAGAAGCGCTTTCAGCGCCCATCTGGGAAGCATGCTAAGTTCATGCTTGCCTTTATGTTTCATGAATTAAGGGCGTAGAAGCCTGAAGGGTCATAGGTTTTTTGTCAAGGGTGTAGAACCCTGAAGAGTCAATGGTTTTTGTCATCAAGTTATTGGAAGCTCCAACGACTTTCCCTGAATATGAATTCGCAACTTTCGATTTACAACAAGTGCCTACTTTACTGCTAGGTGAACAGGGACCAAGGGGGGTTAAGAAGTGTGTCCAAAAACTTTCCACTGGCCCCCGAATCGAACCCGTGACATCTCGCTTGCGAGGCAAGAGCGGTACCGAACATAACTGATTTTGCGTTTGCGTCCACACGAATCATCCAAGTGATGAAAAGTTGCCACAGGATCAAAGTTTAGGTGTGTGCCATCCCCCTACACCTCCCCATAAGAACGGCTCTCTCTAGGAAACTGTATGAGGCACTCATATCTATCCCACCATAAACACTCCCCTGCACATATTCGTCTTTCTCAAAGGCCTCACACAACAGGCAAACACACTTACGAAAAAATATCCCCTCTGACTCGTCTTATCTTAAAAAAAAAAACGCTCACAAACATCCAAACAAAAACCGGCTGAAGATGCACCTATATCCAATGTCACACGGTGTCTGTGATACGTGACTCCAGGCCCACGTGGCTGACCATGTGGGGTCGACTCGTTTTATTGTTGTATAAGCTTGAACGATTGATGAACAGGTTGCTGCCTATAGCTCGTTCCCTCACAAGAAAAAAGAAAACCATAGACAAGTGTAATTGTAGACAGTAGAGAATATTACCCTGAGTACAGTGTATGAGTAATCTACTTTGGTTCATCCCCTCCCTCCCACACACACACACAGCTCCTGCGATGATGACTGTCTGCTGTCTGTGTCGCCACCACCTCTTGATGCTCATCTGGAAGAGGTTAACTTCTCAACCATGATAGCATTACTTTGCAAATGGTGACGCTTCCAAACATGATGTCATCATATTCTTCAGGTGTCGAATATCCAAAGTACACGACCTCAATCATCCCAGTCTCCCTCACTACAGTACGATGGTTCCTGTGCACAGTCAACAAAAAATAGCTGCACCTTTACGATGTTATACAATATGACACACCAGAACAAGAATTCTGAACAACACTCATTTATCAGGGTTATTTCAGTTAATTTTTCTGAAGTAACTATACGTGATAGACGAAATACATCATATTGAATACACAATGCATCGTACAATCAGAAGTACCAATCTTACCAAATTAACATAGCTTCCGTCAATGATCATTGCTGAGGCTGTCTGAACCAAGGGTGACGAGTATTTTTTGTTGACTGTAGAGTATGTTGTTCGTATCCTCTAAACCCCACCCGGAAGAATCTCAATGCACCACCATCTAAATAAACTGCAGGGGTGGTCTGAAAAATGGCAAATGAAATTCAATACCAGCAAGTGCAGCGTACTTAATACTGGAAGAACAAATACTGTCAATATATACAGCCTTAACAACATCAACCTAGAGAAGTCGACTTTTGAAAGAGACCTAGGGGTACTTGTAAGCCCGGACCTACGGCCTAGAAAACAGTGCGTTAATCTTCGAAATATGGCAAACAGAGTATTGGGTTTTATGTCCAGAAGTGTATGTAATAAGAGTGCAGAGGTCTTATTGCAACTATATCTTGCGCTAGTCAGGCCGCACCTCGATTATGCGGTTCAGTTCTGGTGCCCTTATTATAGAATGGGTAATCAATTCACTGTAGAGTCGGTGCAGCGAAGAATGACGAAAATTATTCCGGGACTTAAAAACCTTCCATATCAGGATAGGTTAAAGAAACTAAACTTGCATTCCCTAGAAAGAGGAAGAGTGCGGGGAGATATGATAGAAGTATTTAAGTGGGTGAAAGGAATCAATAAAAGGAATGTAGATAAAGTTCTTATAATATCCGAGCAGGATAGGACTCGGAGCAACGGATTTAAGTTGGATAAGTTCAGGTTTAGGAGGGAGATAGGAAGGAACTGGTTCACAAATAGGGTGGTGAACGAGTGGAATAAGCTTAGCAACTTTGTAGTAAGTGCTGGAACGCTGGAAAGTTTTAAAAGGAGGCTGGATAGATTCATGGATGATAGAGTGTGGTAGTAACTCTCGACAGGAGCTGCCAGGCACAGGCCAACCGGCCTATTGCAGACTCCTTATTTTCTTATGTTCTTATGTTACAAGAAATAACACTGTATATTCCTTACCCAAAGAAATATAAAATTTCAAAGCATGACACTATAACTATCTCGGTGAAGAGTATCCCAAATACACCGCGTCCTCGTAATATAACCTGACTTGCCCACCTTAAGCGCCTCCCGCCGGAGTTCTCAAGTTGGCTCCTTACTGTGTCAATACCACCATCTGAAGATCCTAAGATCATACTGGTAATCAGTTACTCTCTCGGGTAAATACACAAGACATGATATTGTTGCTCTACACAAACTGACATTTCGATGGAATTTCGTGAACAAACGTTATGTACAGTAGGTTGGGCAGTCCGCCTCTTAGAAGGAATCTGAAGAAAACTTTAGTTATTAATCATAAACAAAGTTATGATCAATAAATTAAATATTATATAGCAGTCACATTATCTTTATTGGCTATGAAACGCCATCTATGAATGTTAATTGAACAAAGGCTTGTTTTTGTTTATCCTTCTAGTGTCGTTACTGACTATTGACCGTTTACAACATCAATTACCTCACTACCTCTCAGCTTTAACATTTAACAGTCGATGGTTTCCTGATTTATATTTCCCGGCGGTGACTCAGAAAAATAGTGTAGACTCAAATAGACATTCTATCCAAGTGAGATTATATATTTCAAGGCTGTTCTGCCATCTTAAAGGTTCATCTAAGCTACTGCAAAAACACTTAATTTAAGTGAGAATTTTAAATGTTGACTTATATTACCCGTTAGAAGAGATGGTTGACATACAGTTTAACATATAACTAACAGGGAAATATAACCAACTTAGATAATGTTCGACAAGCCGGGAACAAGACGTCATTACACCCTTGGTACCCGAGGAGAGGATGTTGATATCAAATGTTGTCACTGGGAGTCGACTGTTGTCGGTTCACACACACACACACAGTAAACACAACACAGCTGGTGAACCCGGGGCCGCCTACTGCTCTGTGGGGTCAACTGATGATTCCGGGTACGGTCGACACCACAGCTCCGGCAAGTTTAACCACTAGTGTACGAGGAGTCTCTCTATACTGAATAAAATCGTCTGGCGTTAACTTCCCCCACGCCAAAAAATTTAAGGTAGCGTCCCGTAGTGAAGGGGTTAGTAGAGATTGTTTATCAACTCAAACCCCCGCGAAGGGGCTAGTTTATTGGGCACTCTCTTGCATCCTGTGCAAGGCGTAGCGCAAAAAGCGTTCACAGCTCCCGACAGGGAAGCACGCAGAATTCATGCTTGCCTAGTCGACTAGTATATTAAAGGGCGTAAGTGCCTGACGGGCCATGGATTTCATCGGCAAGTTACATATAGTGACAGGATGAGTGTGTGGAGGAGAATTCCCGGTACAATACATCTGTTTATGGCAAGGCGTGGCAGGTCCGACTGAAGTTCCACTTCGATTGCAGGTCCTGGGGCTGACTCCTAGCTCTGGGTCACTGCCGTGGGATCAGGTAAATAATCCCGGGGAACAGCTGACGTGCTGACTTACACACTCCTACTGAAGCATCACAATGGAGGCTCATCAAGAAGCTTACAATTGAAAATGAAACAGTTCTATGTAAAAGGCGACTTTACAGGTATTCAGTGAGTATCTTACCAAAAAATAAGAAATAAAGGTCAAACTAAAAATCAGACACGTCCCTTAGAAGTGACAATATTAAGGCCAGGTGTATAATCACTCTCTTCCGTTAACGAGGGTCATCATGTTTACAACTGAAGTTAAAAAAAGTGGTGTCATTCGTGACAAAACATTATTAAAACTCTGGTTATAAACACGACGACCCCGCCAACGGAAGAAGGTGATTAAAACTCCTGGCGTAAGTCTTCAGTTATCATCCTACCGAAAAAATAAAACAGAACTAAATACAAAAAATAAACAAAATCCTATATGGTATCGGCTTGAATTCCTTAACGATAAATATCCGTAACAAACCAAATGTCAAAATGATTAATGAAATGTCGGTTTGGAGTCATCACTCATTAATATTAATGCCAAAACAAATGTCAACATACTTAAAAAGAAATGTGGGTTTAGAGTCGTGAGAAGTCGTGTTAGTGTTCTTACATAACTTAAACTTTCACCGTCACGACTAAACATCTGTCTTGTGCTGACTCATCACTATTATGGTCACGGGTACGACGACTCGACTCCCCTGACCTGACCCCGTAACTTGAATTCTTTAAGTACTTAACCCTTCAGTAATAATAATAATAATGTTTATGTTTTTATAATTTTTGTATCCGTGTACTAACATTTATTTTATTAATCTACTCGTCAAACAGGTTTGATATATATATATATATATATATATATATATATATATATATATATATATATATATATATATATATATATATATATATATATATATATATATATATGTGTGTGTGTGTGTGTGTGTGTGTCTGTCTGTCTGTCTGTCTGTATTACCCCTTCGCCTATCGGAAAGATGCCAAATTTACGCTGTACAACACTGACACACGTACACAGGTTTACATAAGGTACACACACACACTAAAAAAACTGTATTGTACGTACCTTTAAAACAAAGAGGTCAAGACTAAGGTCACGGCAAAATTAAGAATTAATTGGACGTGACAAAGCCCCCTCTGACCACAATAATTCCTGAGAGGGGGATAGGGGGCAGATTATCCTGAACCGAGAGAGAGAGAGAGAGAGACCAACTACGGGTGTGTACTAATACGACATGCTCACCTTCCTTCCATCCTCCTCTTCCTACTCCTCCTCCTCTTCCTCTTATGTCAGTAGAAGCCTTCTGTGTCACTTAAGGCATGACGCCACATCTCTCTCAGGCAGGTAGTGTAATTAGTGTCCTACAGAGGTACGTCATTCCTTCCGGTGCAGGTGTGATGACTTATTGTATTTGACCACCCTCGGTACACACAGACAGACAGACATACAAACACAGATACTGACACACGTGGTATATAGCTATCGACACTTACACTGGTACACATGAAGTTAGTAGATGGTACACATGAAGGTAGTAGATGGTACACATGAAGGTAGTAGATGGTACACATGAAGGTAGATGGTACACATGAAGGTAGTAGATAGTACACATAAAGGTAATAGATGGTACACACACAAGGTAGTAGATGGTACACATGAAGTTAGTAGATGGTACACATGAAGGTAGTAGATGGTACACATGAAGGTAGTAGATGGTACACATGAAGGTAGATGGTACACATGAAGGTAGTAGATAGTACACATAAAGGTAATAGATGGTACACACACAAGGGTAGATAATGACTCACAAAAAATAGACAGACAGACAAAGGCACACATTGTAAACAAGATCGTCAGTTTTATTTACTTTTTATAAGAGGAAAGGCTCATTACCACTGCTGTACTAAAAACGTGACACTCCACACTCGTTAGTCATTCACTGTTTAAAAATTCCCAGAAATTTCATTACGTAGAGTCGTAGACCATTCCTGACAAAGACCTGTGTGTGTGTGTGTGTGTGTGTGTGTGTGTGTGTAAGCCTATTTTATTTTTGTCCATGTTATGGTAACTTGGTCTCATCTCCCTAAGAAATATCACAGTGACGACATAATAAACACAACTGCATCCAAAGACGTCTGATCCTTGGCCATTAATCGCGTGATTCAAAGAAGCCAAGCAAGAACTCCGCATGCATCCCTGTTGGGCGCTGTAAACGCTTTGGCCCTTTGCCTTACACACTATACAAGGTGGTTACCAATAAACTAGTCCCTTCGCGGGGTAAATCTGAATCTGAAACACCTGAAGTGAAGAACATCCCAACGACAAAAACATTGAAGTGTTTAACTGGAAAAACTAATCAACTTTACAAAGAAAAACAAATCCAACAAACAGAACTCTACTGTACGGTTCTCTCTGATCGCAAGATGGTTAGGGACTTGAGAAGTAGGAGGAGGAGGAGGAGGGGATGAACTCGAGAAGCATAGAAGGAAAAGGACGGGATGAACTCGAGAAGTAGGAGGAGGACGCCAAGGCCTCGAAGAGGAGGACGTCAGGGACTTGAGGATGAGGACGCCAAGGCCTCGAAGAGGAGGAGAGCGCCAGGGACTTGAGGAGGAGGAGGAGGACGTCAGGGACTTGAGGAGGAGGACGCCAGGGACTCGAGGAGGAGGAGAGCGCCAGGGACTCGAGGAGGAGGACGCCAGGGACTTGAGGAGGAGGAGAGCGCCAGGGACTCGAGGAGGAGGACGCCAGGGACTTGAGGGAGGAGGACGCCAGGGACTCGAGGAGGAGGAAGCGCCAGGGACTCGGAGGGGGAGGACGTCAGGGACTTGGAGGAGGAGGACGCCAGGGACTCGAGGAGGAGGAGGCGCCAGGGACTCGGAGGGAGGACGTCAGGGACTTGAGGAGGGAGGACGCAAGGGACTTGAGGAGGAGGACGCCAAGGCCTCGAAGAGGAGGAGAGCAGGAGGAGGGAGGAGGAGGACGTCAGGGACTTGAGGAGGAGGACGCCAGGGACTCGGAGGGACACCAGGGGACTCGGGAGGAGGAGAGCTTCAGGGAGGACGCCAAGGCCTCGAAGAGGAGGACGTCAGGGACTTGAGGATGAGGACGCCAAGGCCTCGAAGAGGAGGAGAGCGCCAGGGACTTGAGGAGGAGGAGGAGGACGTCAGGGACTTGAGGAGGAGGACGCCAGGGACTCGAGGAGGAGGAGAGCGCCAGGGACTCGAGGAGGAGGACGCCAGGGACTTGAGGAGGAGGAGAGCGCCAGGGACTCGAGGAGGAGGACGCCAGGGACTTGAGGAGGAGGAGAGCGCCAGGGACTCGAGGAGGAGGAGGAGCGCGCCAGGGGACTTGAGGGAGGGAGGACGCCAGGGACTCGGGGAGGAGGAGGAAGCGCCAGGGACGGGGAGGGAGGACGTCAGGGACTGGGGAGGGAGGACGCCAGGGACTCGGGGAGGAGGGAGAGCGCCAGGGACGAGGAGGAGGACGCCAGGGACTCGGGGAGGAGGAGGGAGGAGGAGGGCGTTAGGGACTTGAGGAGGAGCCAGGGGACGCGCCAGGGACCTCGCCAGGGAGGTGGGAGGAGGCCAGGACTCGAGAGGAGGACCAGGACTTGAGGAGGAGGACGCAAAGGGACTTGAGGAGGAGGAGAGCGCCAGGGACTCGGGGAGGAGGGGCGTCAGGGACTTGAGGAGGAGGACGCCAGGGACTCGGGGAGGAGGAGAATGCCAGGGACTTGAGGAGGAGGAGGAGGGGGCGTTAGTGACGGGAGGAGGACGCCAGGGACTCGGGAGGAGAGCGCCAGGGACCTGGGGAGGAGGACGCCAGGGACTCAGTGGAGGAGAGCGCCAGGAACTCGAAGAGGAGGACGCAAGGGACTTGAGGAGGAGGACACGAGGACTTGAGGAGGAGGACGCCAGGGACTCGGGAGGAGGAGGCGCCAGGGACGAGGAGGAGGAGGACGTCAGGGGACTTGAGGAGGAGGAGGAGGACGCCAGGGACTTGAGGGAGGAGGCCAGGGGACTGGAGGAGGAGGAGGGAGAGCGCCAGGGGACTTGGGAGGAGGACGCCAGGGACTCGACGAGGGGGAGGAGGGAGGACGTCAGGGACTTGAGGAGGAGGAGGGAGGAGGAGGAGGAGGACGGCAGGGGACTTGAGGAGGAGGGGATGCCAGGGGACTCGAGGGAGGAGGGCGCCAGGGGACTTGAGGAGGAGGAGGGTCGCCAGGGACTTGAGGGGAGGGAGGAGGAGGACGCCAGGGTCTTGAGGAGGAGGACGCCAGGGACTCGAGGGGGAGGAGAGCGCCAGGGACTTGAGGAGGAGGAGGAGGACGCCAGGGACTCGAGGAGGAGGACGCCAACGACTCGAGGAGGAGGAGGATTGGGACTTGAGGTGGAAGAGGACGCCTGGGACTCAAGGCGAAGGAGGATGCAAGGGACTCAAGGAGGAAAAAACAAGGGACAACAGAGATCCTTCCCCTGGATAACCAACCCAACGAATACCACAGTCAGTCAAATGATGATGTCACCGGGGTCAGAGAAAGTGTGTGCGTGTGTGTGTGTAATAATATTAATAATAATAATAAACTGTTTATTAATAGAGTTGCAGCCGGTGGCTGAAAATATACAGACTTACATTTGATTTAGACATAATGATATGCATTGAATACATTTACAGGGCTGTACAGTACATAAATCAGGAGTTGTTTATTATTTTAACAATAGATGGGATGGTGCTATTCTTATATCTATCAGTGCGGGCTCTTATGGGCTGAATTTTGTTGTAGTGGCAGACTGCGCGAGGTGGGACTGCCGGTGGTAGGAGGTGGCGATGACGAGGATGGTGCAGTAGTCCACTGCCAAACCTTGCTAGTGCTTGGTGGTGGAGGTCACTGAGGGATGGCATTTCCAGCGTGGAGAGAGCGTTGTTGTAGCCGGAGTAGTCTGCGCCGAGCATGATTCTGCAGGCCCTTTTCTGTACCTTCTCTAGCTGGCGTTGTTGGGTAGAGTTGAGAGAAGACGACCAGGCTGGTGACGCATATGTTAGTTTGGGGAAAATATAGGCGTTGTAGATAGTCCTCAGCTCTGGCATGGGTGCCCCAAGTGACCTAAGTCGTCGTAGCATGTAGAGTCGGTACGAGGCTGCCTTGATTGTGTTGTTTACATGGGCCTTCCAGTCCAGTTTGTGGTCTATGGTAACACCCAGGAGTTTGGCAGACTGCACTAACTGGAGAGGATGGGCACCCACTGTGACTGCTGGAGCTTGCACTGGAGTGGTGGCGGTATTGATGTGCATGACTACGGTTTTGGTGTGGTTGATGGTGACCTTGTTCTCCGTAGTCCATGCCTGTAGCCTGTCCAGGGTGCCTTGTAGCGATGAGTAGTCTGGTGCGGTGTTGTCCACTGTAACCCCCACAGTGCAGTCACCCACATACCTCCACCTGTGAGGAGTGTATATAGAGCGTCGTTGATCAGGATGAGGAAGCACAGTGGTCCCATCTTGGTCCCCTGGGGAACACCGCAGGTGAGGTGTTGGAATGTGGAGACAGAACCCTGATACCTCACGTGGTCCTGTTTTGTTTTGTTTTTAACTTTGGTTAGCCTGTTTGTAAGTTATTTCGAAAAATTACCGGCATGCATGCTGAGAATTTTGCAAAATAGCCAAGTTCACAAAAAAGAAAAACAAAAAAGAAAAGTAACACACACACACACACACCGTCAGGCAGTGAGGTATCAGGGTTCTGTCTCCACATTCCAACACCTCACCTGCATACGAAGCACCTTTTCTTGCACACCGTGGCGTGGTCGATGTCATAAGATGAGCCACACACGCATTGGGAGGGCAAACCTTCTACTGGCCTTCCGTACCTTATTGCAATGGCATCTGTGAATTCTTGTTTATTAAGGATGAAGACTTTTGCCCTTTTCGGTAACGTTGTTAACCAGTTTGAAGCACCCACCTCCTGCGCTATCGCTACTTTTTTCACATTCTCTGGCAATTGCAGCAGCAGTTATTGCAGTTTATCACTTTGGCCGTGCTATCGTTCTGTCGTAACAGACCGTCGAATCTTGTTTAATTCGTTGGTATCCATCCACCTGACTTGCTGCATTCTGATCTATTATGTGCTCACTGACTACTAATGCAGACTACTACTGCTGACTTTTTTTTTTTAACGTGGCCTCCAGCCTCCCCCAATAGCCACACCTTCGCCACCATTTAATTACCTTAATATTAAATATCCTAATACATAATACTACTACTGATTACTACTACTTTTTATGATTACTACTGATGCTGACTACTACTGCTGACTACTAACTGCTGACTACTAACTGCTGACTACTGCTGATGACTACTACTGCTGCTGACAACTGCTGCTGACTACTACTATTACTGACTACTACTGCTGATTACTAACTTTTGACTACTACAGCTGACTACTAACTGCTGATTACTACTGCTGACTACTAACTGCTGACTTCTACTGCTTACTATTATATCCCCATTACTATTAATCTGTGGAAGTTATACAGACAAATGAATATATGAATTAACTAATAAATAAATAAATAAATAAATAAATAAATAAATAAATAAATAGGAATTAAGTGAAAAAGACTGGAATCGTGATAGAGGTAAATAGTGTTCTAATTATCTATCTACCCGTTAATTTGTCTACCTGTCAATCATCCTACTTATCTGTCATCTTTTTCTCTCTACCTGTTGTTAGATTGTATCTGTCAACTATTGTGGCTAACCGTATGATAATCTTGTCAAACTGTCTGTCTGTCTGTCTGTCTGGAAAAATTATTCTGTCTTTCTGTATATCAATCTGTCTACGTCCGATTTTCACCCATTACATCTCAGAGTAAACAAACAGGAAGGGCTATTGTTACTAATCAAGATGTAAACAAAACAAAGAGAAGCTATGGCCACTAATCAAGATGTAAACAAAACAAAGAGAAGCTATCGTCACTAATCAAGATGTAAACAAAACAGTGAAGAGCTTTGGTCACTGCCTCGGTGTGTCGTATCATCCGTCACTGCTGTCCCACTGGCGGTCAGAGGGCAACAGTGAGTCATACACAGGTGGCACTGTGAATGGTGGGAATGAGGTGTGAGGGATGAGGAGGTAGGAGTGAAGGGGACGGAAGAGAGAAGTTGGAAGGGAGGGGTTGGGAGGGAAGGGGAGGGGTTGGAAGGGAAGGGGAGGGGTTGGGAGGGAAGGGGAGGGGTTGGGAGCGAAAAGGAAGGAAGGGGTGGAGTTGTGAATGGGGTGGATGAGGGAGGGGGTGAGGCGTAAGAGGAAGGAAGAGGGGTAATGAGGAGAGGGGAGGAGGAGAGGTAGGGAGGAATGGGAAAGGAATGAGGGAGGGAGGGAGTGAGTGAAATGACGGAGAGGGAGGAGGGTGGGTCTTGAAATTGGGGAGGAAGGAAGGAGTTGGGTCAGTATCGTCACCATCACTACTACTATCACTATCGTCATCACCATCATTATCACTATCGCCATCGTCATCACTACTACTATCACTATCGTCATCACCATTATCACTGACGTCATCACCATAATTATCACTGACATCATCACCATTATTATAATTATCTTCATCGTCATCACCATCACCACCATTAATATCATATCATAGTCAATATCATTATCTCATTATCACCACTAACAAAAAACAGAAGAGAGAGAGAGAGAGAGAGAGAGAGAGAGAGAGAGAGAGAGAGAGAGAGAGAGAGAGCACATGAGACACGAACTACGCTGTTTCCTAGTGACGTCAACCATGAGGTCACCATTACTTCCCCAGTTTTATCACTGACATCAGAGCTCTTTTAAAACGCATTAAACCACAATAAACAAAAGCGTCTTTATCCATTAAGTCAAGGATGTAACCTTCATTTTCGTTAACTTTTGTTGGAGAATTATTCGATGTAATATACTTGTCAATGAAGTCATTTCCCATTGGCTGTCTTCAGTAAAACTCAGGAGATGCTTCCGGTGTTTTGACGTCATAGGAAGCAAATAGTACGTGACACTGGGAAGGAATGTTTATTAGAATTTTTTTTATCTATTTGTTTGTTTTTTCGTTTTCAGGTTTTTTGTGTTGCTCAACTTCTTAAAAATTTATGTTAAAGGTAATTTAATCTCAGGACGAGTGAGTGAGTGAGTGAGTGAGCGAGTGTGGATTTTTTTTTTTAATGGTGACACAAATTATGATATCTAAATCTGTTCATTGTTATTTTTCTTCATATATAAATATAAAAGCAGATAACTTACTGCCCGTGTAAAATAACAACGTACACACACACACACAGTCTAACAAGAGTGACCAAAAACAGGTTATTGGCTGAAATTAACCTTAAACTAAACTAAACTAAACTAAACAACCTCTAAGAATGGAACACTTGACCGGAAGCAGCGCGAGACATATGTAAACAAACACACCGCCCACCTGTTCTCTTTTGTTTTGATAATGCAGTAGTGGATAAATAAACAATTAGGCACGTGCCCCCTCTTTCCCCTATGCCACAGATCATGGGGAAAACTTTCACAATAAATCAACTATCACAGCCTATCCCACCACCCCTCCCAAAACTCCTGAGATATTTCGCAGTCCATAACTGAATCAAGAATACAGAGAGATAACACATAAACACATAACTCAGAAAGGACAGTTATTGTATGTATCTCAAACTTCTTCAAACATTTAATGGGGAAAATTTTGAGCATCGTGTCATGTTAAATAAATACAACACAGGGGACATATATTTTTTACCTCACTCAACTGCTTGAGAGTCTGAGGAGAAAAGTTTTAATAGCGTTTTAACTTTCAGATATTAATTTCTCGTAGGAAAAGGAATGTTATCTGGTAAGGAAAGCAGTGAGCGGGCACGAGAGTCCTGCAAAACGTCTGAATGAATGATATCATTTACATAAGAAAAGACGTTTTTCTACATGCAAGTTTCCCTTTTCCATAACTAAAATTTATAAAGGAGAGAGAGAGAGAGAGAGAGTTAACATCGACACACACACAGGGGAAGTGAAGGTAGGGCACGGCCACAACCCAACAGTGTGGTAACAAAGTATACTGTCACTAAACATCCTCTGACAGAAACACTCCCCGTCACAGGTATTGCCCCCCCCCCCTCACACACACACACACACACATACATGAGTGTGTAATGAAGGAGCTGTGACGTTCATGGATTTCCCCACCCACTCCGTCTTAACCTGAGAGAAGCTTTACGTGTGTGATGCTAACGAGGACTACTACTACTACAAATATTACTACTACTACTATTACTACTACTACTACTACTACAGGTAATAATAATAATAATAATAATAATAAACAGTGAAGGGAAGAATGTAGCCGTAATCATGGACAACCGTGTACAAAATTCATCCCAAATATTAAAAAAAATAACATTAATTATGTCAAGGATACAGGAAGCAGTTCATTCATGACAGTTTACATGACATGACAGGAGGTAAATGTTGTGGGTCTGAAGTAGTAACGGAGCCTTAGTGATCTTCGAATGCTGGGGATGGTGTGGGTTACGTGAGGGATGGTGGGGGCTACGCGGGGGATGGTGTGGGTTACGTGGGGGATGGTGTGGGTTACGTGGGGATGGTGTGGGTATGGTGTGGGTTACGTGGGGGATGGTGGGGTTACGTGGGGGATGGTGTGGGTTACGCTGGGGATGGTGTGGGTTACGTGGGGATGGTGTGGGTACGCGGGGATGGTGTGGGTTACGCTGGGGATGGTGGGTTAGGGGGATGGTGTGACGCTGGGGATGGTGTGGGTTACGCGGGGATGGTGTGGGTTACGTGGGGGATGGTGTGGGTTACGCAGGGATGGTGTGACGCTGGGGATGGTGTGGGTTACGCGGGGATGGTGTGGGTTACGTGGGGATACGCGGGGATGGTGGGGTTACTCGGGGATGGTGGGGTTACTCGGGGATGGTGGGGTTACGGGGGATGGTGTGGGTTACGCTGGGGATGGTGTGGGTTACGCGGGGGATGGTGTGGGTTACGAAGAAGATCTATGTTTATTTTTGGGGGGGGTTGAATTAAGGGTTAGTTAGGTTAGGCTTTGGTTAGTCCATGATAGTTGCAGTCATCAATGATTTACGCCATAAACCATCTCTCTCTCTCTCTCTCTCTCTCTCTCTCTCTCTCTCTCTCTCTCTCACCCCTCCACCCGAGATCGTGTATACTCTATAATGACGCGACAAAAATAACAAACTCGCATGCTAACATCCTCAGTATCGTAAACATCAGGTACATGAGTTTGCTGCAACTTTACCTTGACTCTTAACATCATTATTTTTTTTTTCTCACGTAAATTAAAACATTATTGGATGAAATGGAGAGAAGTGTGAGGACTGATAGTATTTGAAGTTTATTAGAAAATACGTGTGTTATTAAGAGGCATATTATTTTATCCGACATGAACGGGGTGAGGCTGAGCGTGGTTTCGTCGCTGTCTAATGGTACCTAACAACTAACACATGTGTACCAGGCAGTAAACACAACAGACCCGGTAATTAATCAGTTGTCATAGCTGTTATAAGTTGGTGTTGATATAATATTCTAAGTGTGATCATCAGTAACAGTTACGATTCTATAAACTGTCTCCATTGACCCGCTTTGATAACTACAAACATTTACCGGATTTTGTATAACACGACTGGTATGTATGTGAATCTAGAGGCAAGTGAAAACATTGTAACAATTATAATCATCTGTTTTAATCAATAAATTTAACTAACTTTCGACAATTTGATAAATGTAATATTCCTCGTCATATCTTTTAATAAATATGTCAGTATTCTTATATTCAGGGGTAATTAAATACCCCTCATTTTCCTTAATTCATTAATATAAGTTATATATCTCACATATCTTAAAAAAATACAATAAGAAATGTCACCGTCAAGTCTATAAGAGTAACTATCCTAAAACCGCATAGAAGTGTTCAAAGTACCGGGTCTACCAACTGGTAACATATAGCTCAAGCAGCATGATGTAGAGTCTACATCATGTAGAGTCTACATGTAGTAGTAGTCTACATTGTAGACTACTACTACATGTATAGACGCCAGACCCGGTTTGCTATACCCTACCGTATAGCACACTGGGTCAGGCTAACATGTCGGAGGCAAATTTGTTCGATACAGGACCTGGTGTGTGTCGGCTCTAAGTGTACGGACGAAAAATAAATAAATACACCGTTATTTTGTTGTCAGCGACCGATTCGTAGTGGAAAAGTTTATTGACGAAAACCGAATGACATGGGAAAAAATGACATTCTTTTGATTAAAATGATGATATTATGTGAGGAACATGTCATGCTATCTTGAAAAGTAGAATGGTTTTACATGTACTAGAGCTCTGATGACCTTAACCTATGACCTTCGATGACCAAATATGCACATGTAGTTATGATACCAAAGACTAGTTTAATCTACAGGTAACCGACTTTTGACCTTATTTGATACCGTCCACCTCCATCAGTCAAGTTACTGGTCAAGATCCGTACAGCAGGTGAGCTGTTGAGAAAATAATCCAACAGCTGGTGAGGGATAATAGAGGCATAGAAACTTAAGATAAACAGTTCATGTTGCCAAAATGAACGAATCCAGACTGCCAAAAACAATATGAAGAACTTGAATTGAATAGCAAAGCAGTGTTGGGATACAGAAGGAACAATGGCTGGAGGTGGCGCGTCATATGGAAGATGGCGGGATGGCCGGGATTCGACATGAATGAAACTTCCGATTGAACGCAGACACACCTCCTCTCGAATCTGTCCTGCCAGGTGTATAATGTTGTGTGTGTACCCGCTAAAAGTGATCTGCCAACACTCCCCTGCTAAGACCTTAACACAACAAGATCTGATCCTAGGAGGGTGAGCTTCATGCCACTTCAGTATGAGTTTCTCGCCTAGAGGTCCTTGAGAGGAGTTATAGCTACGATTAGTTGAAAATCGCCTCAGGTGCCGCAGCAGTCATCAGTAAGATGGAAGATGTGCATAGCCTTGTGGAGTGGATCCGCCGTGTGACCCAGACAAGATCTCGTACGGCAGTCAATAGTACCTCAGTTGTGTCTGGTGCCTCACTTACTATGTGCACGACTCGTCCTCCAAGAGCCGACACTCCTGCCAGTGACTTGTGTGTCTGTGAACGAGAATATCACTGTCTTTCCCAGCCGAAATGTTGACAAAGTTTTAAGGAATATTTCATGGACAACTGTACACAATTTATACATATTTTTTTTTCTGGGCTTGTATGTATTTAATATATAGATTCGAAAGTGTATAGTACAGTACTCAGCACCAGACGAAATAAAGGGAGAGACTTTATTCAACGTTACTCTACCTTAATTCTCTCCCCTGAAAATAAAAGTGATTCCCAAAGGCCTGACAACCTATGTATACTACACACATACTACACTCTGTGTATTGCTCATGCATACTGCACATTGTATACTGCTCATTCATACAGCACACTGTATACGCATACTGCACCCTGTAGATTGCAATATGTATACCACACTGTATACTACATAATGAATGCTAAGTCAACGGTACACAAAGAAGCAGTGTGGCTGGCACTCCACTTGACCGTCTTCATTGCCATAACTATAAAGTGGACTATGGTGCCGTAATTGGTTGTGATTAAATAAATATCGCAATGAAGGTAGATTCCGGGTCTCAGTGCAATGCTTTGATTCATGTACCTGATACTTTTTTCATGCACCTGATATTTTGATTCATGCATCTGATATTTTGATTCATGCAAATAATATTTTAATTCACGTACCTGTTACTCTGAGTTTATAAATATTAAAAAGACATGTACTGTATTTTCTTTCAGGCTCTTCAGTTGCCAAGGTCGAACATCCCCGTGTGTCCATATGTAAATTATAATCTTCAGAAGCAGGTGTGTCTGGTAGATGAATATGCAGGACCCCAAGTTTCTTTAGTTAAGTTTTAATTCCTCTTTGTTACACCGACTTTAAAAGATCACAAAAATTTCATCTTTTACCTTGGGTTCATTATACCTTCTGTCGGATGGGTCCTTGGCGGCCTCTGTACCCCGGCCTTTTAACTCAACTCCTCGAGCCTCCAACCTTGTGCACTTGATAATGCTGGGCTCCTAACCCCCCCTACCTCCCATCTCATGACCTCAATTTCTGGGTCAGCCTCGGAACTGTTATGCTACGACAACCTTGTTAATTCCTATGTTACCAATATTTCATTGATTTTGGTAGTTGGTTTATTAATCTCGGTCGTATACTGAAGCAGTGCGACGTGAACGACTGAACGAGCGAAGGTGGCGGCTTGAAGTTCATGTGTAACTTAAGCGTTACCAGAGGGCCTTCTCGTCCCTTCAACTTCCAGAAATGCTTTTATCTTTTAATACGAACATACAACTTCACTGTTATCTTCAAAGGTCAACAGGCGTCGACAGTGACGATACAGAGGCGGCGTGAATGAGTGACCAGGCGGTGGATAACTTGGGAAGAACATGATAGACAAGCAGTGTCGGCAGGAGGGCAGGCAGGAAATACTCATTATATGGCCTTCACGCCGTGTCTTCGCTGCCAGCTGTACGAAGCTGCAACGAGGGCAGCACCTAACCCGGAACTACAGTATGTGATACGTCAACATACAGAGGAAGTATAAGTGTCTGGCACTATCCTGTTATGTGGAGACTTCCTTGTTGTAAAATAAGGAGGAGTCAAGTTTATGTTATACAAAAGATTTACCTCGTAAAATGTGATCTGATCTCTCTTCCGTTTTCCATGATGGGATCTGTTACCGGTTAGGTTAGGCTATGCTGACACTATCTTGTATATCTCGACCTGAGTCAATCAATGAGAGATTCCTTAGCAGCTTTCCACAACACTCGATCATTCACCTCTCGGAAACAAGGCGGCATCAGTTTTAAGATGTCTGGTGGGTCACGGCAAGACTGTGTTCCGGGACGGCAAGCAGCGACCATAAAGGTGACGGCTGGTGCAAAGCTCGGACTGTTTACCAGCCATTTTAAGTAAACACTAGTTCATCCGATGAACAGTGAGTGAACAGACACCAGTGTGGATCGTGTTCCGGTGACACTCTTGGTGAAGGACGTTCGTGTGTTTTGTGAGTGAAGGTTTAGATGTACGACATTTGCCCTGGAGATTATCCCATGAAAGTTCAACAAACTTAGTCACGGAGGATCACTTAGAGAGCGTCACCCAGGCCTACCCATGAACGTAAGTACACTTTGGACAACTTAAAACAAGCAAACGGAGATGCCACCTAAGATACTGTTGCCTAGCAGTACACTTCCTCCCACCTCATTTACATTATGAGGCCTTCCCTCTCATGTGGAGTGACCTAACAGAGAGATTCCTGTTTCCTGTCACACGACAAGCAAACTGTGTTTCTTTATGTTAGTTTACCACACAAGATGCCCGGAGGCTGTAAGAGACAGGCAACACTAACATTCACACGACATCCAGCTGTTACTTTGCGACAGCTGATACTCCTCTTCGCTCACATTCCTACCATATCCGCTGTAAGTTCATGAAGTTTATTACAATACACACACACACACACACACACACACACACACATATATATATATATATATATATATATATATATATATAGTGTTCAGGTGATCCAATGAATGAATAATATAAAGTAACCTTGAGCCCATGGAAGGTTGTCGGCGACGAACCCAGAGAAGAACGGACTACTGTAGGTGACCTTTCTGTCGGTGACTTTCAAACCACCTCCTGCCCCCTACGTCAGACCTTCCCGCCACACGTCTTGTAAATGTTTTTGGTGTTAGGCAGAGCACGAAAAAAAAAACATAACCACTTGAATATAGATAACTACTTAATTAACCCCGATAGTGATTAATAACTCCACCCCCGCAAGAGAGGAACTCCAGAAACTAACCAACAGGATAGGTTTGCTTGGCTCGGCTTGCATCATCTGCATAAAACAAACAAAACAACATATGAATGACGTGTCTGTCCTGTTGTTGTCATCTTTCCTGCCGAACACAACACATGCTTCCATCTGAACCAGAGGCACGAGGCATCACCTGGGGCGAGTAAAGGGTGATCGAAAAGTCTCTGTGCACCATCAATATTTAACACTATAGTTGTTCATTGTTGTATTTACATTATTATATACATTATTCTACATACATTAAATATTAGTAACGGCCACAATAAACGTTGGAAGTAGATACCAATTACAATAATCACTAGAAATAGAATAAATATATAATAATGTAAATATAACAAAGAATAACCATATTGTTGAATGATTACAGGTGCACAGGAACTTTTCGATCACCCTAAAGGACGTACGTAATAACCTGACACCAGCTATTGTCAGTCGTTCCCCGTACAGCAACACGTGAAGACCATAGATTATGCCTCTTCACCATCATTCTTGCCATTAATACTAGAACAAGTCTGACGTGTTAGTGTTGGTGAAGAAGAAGAACGTAATAGTTATTTGAGCTGTTATACTCACTCACCTCAACACAAAGGAATATACGGTTGTTATTTTCATCTATTTTAGTTTTGATGTAATGCTTGCCTCTTGCTGTGTGTGTGTGTGTGCTGTGTACGTGTATGTTACGTGGAATTATGTCTATTAAACAAAAGACAAATCACAAGCACACACACACACACACACACACACACGACATTTCACAAAGAACGTGGTCATCCATGTTCAGTCTACCATTACGAGTCCCTGACGTCATGCAGCTGACCAGTTCAAGACCAACACAAAAACACGTTACACTCCTCTAATGCTTGCTGACTCTTACCTGACGCAGCCAACACTCACGTCACCTGCTGGTCATAAGTACTATACAATAATCACTCGTATATACTGTCAATAAATAAATAAATAAATAAATAAGAAATAGATAAATATAAATTATTTATTTTAACGTAACTCATATGCATATAATTTTAAATATCTAACCATGAACATTGACTGATACATTACTATATAAAGTCTTTCACATTAAGAGTTAGTGGACGGGCAATCGGGAGAAGATAATATTCCTATTTAAACACCTAATAATAATATTAATAATAATAATAATTAACGGTTTATTGAAAAAGTTCTGCAGCCCGAAGGCTGAAAATATACATTGAACATAAATGACTTATTACATACATTGGTGGTTTAACAAACGCCTTCATTAGAGAAAGGTAAAGGAACATACAGTGAACATACAGATTAATGTAGGATTGTACGTGTTGAACAGCAAACACGTAGTGTAGTAACTCCCTCCCAGATGGTGTTAGGAGGGACCTCACGTGATGTAGTAGTTCCCTCAGATGGTGTTATGTGGGACCTGACGTGGTGTAGTAATTCCCTCGCAGATGGTGTTATGAGGGTCCTCACGTGGTGTAATAATTCTCTCACAGATGGTGTTATGAGGGACCTGACGTGGTGTAGTTATTCCCTCACAGATGGTGTTATGAGGGACCTGACGTGGTGTAGTAATTCCCTCACAGATGGTGTTATGAGGGGGCCTCATGTGGTGTAGTAATTCCTTCACAGATGGTGTTATATGAGAGAGGTTTGGTCCCAGGCCTTCCTATCGTAGACGTATTAACACATCGCTGGTTGTTGTTGGGTCTCACAGCCGTTATCACTGGGTACCTGGGACCTCACTGTGTGAAGGTTAACTTGGGTACGACTGTTACTGTTGAGCTGTTCTCACTGACTTAAGCACTGTTCACCACTGTTCACCTCTGTTTAACACTGGTTCCATTTCTTTCCTAAATGAAATTGTAACTTCTGGCGAGAACTTGTTGATATTCCAGTGGGGAGGAGGGTTCAGGGGAGGGGGTTGGTATGGGCCAACTTAACAGTTGACCTGGCTGCTCCGAGAGGAGCGCCAGGTACGTCTTGACTCTTCGGTAATCGAGTATGATAGAATTCTTATATTTACATTTATCTCATCAGATAGGTCCTTCACGGGGTGTCGGGTGGGTGGTTTGGCAGATGAACTAAGGATATACATTTCATAGCTTCATTTATTCTTTTCTAGGATAAGAGACAAATAAAAAAAAATATGAGAGAAAGTGAGAGCATATGAGTCGTGTAATGAAGAAGAATTGTTTCCACGCCAAGGAATGATAACGTTAAATGTCTTTTGTCGTTATTATCAGCTGCTCACACTAATGCACCTCTTGACACACATACAACAGCGCCGCCACCTCCTCAAGTGTCGGCTGACCCCATTATTAAGTAGAGAAGTAAATATATTAATTGCAGCTTATAAGTATATGGTAAGAAGAAGTGGTAGCAGCCTTGAGAGCACGGGCCATCATGTACAGGAACGTAGTGCCTATAAACGTCTACTGGTGGGTTCAATAACTCGTAACTAAAGCCGAGTTGATATATACACAAAGTACAAATAATACTATGAGTGCGAAAGAAAAATCCTAAACAGAATCGTATATATTCAAAGACATCATAAAACTCTAAGTGATAGAGGGACAGTGTAGATGGATCTGTAGACGGAGCTGGCACTCAACTGCATTGACTTCAAGTGTAAAGTTAGGTACCCATTCACAGCTGGGAGAACTTGGAGTACCCAAGATACGGATAAGCGACTCTCAACAGGGGGCGAGTGATGTATCCACTTATTTACTTATGTAATTTACCTTAACCTACCCATAACCCGTCTTAACATAACCAAGCTCATTGTTTTTCATGAAAATTTGTATCCGATATAAGTCAGGTTATTTTGGCCCCATTTACTCTACATTATCTACCTACAGTTCTATATATAACTGAATCATATAGCATCACTACTAATTACTTCCCTTTTGTAATTATTTATGGGAGGTATTAGTTTCCTAAATTTTCTTACCATAAGTTAATTAGCCTCTCAATTAATTACAGTAGATTTATCACATATGGTGCTCTCTGTTTACCTAGGAACCTGACCCAGACAAACCAACTTCTGACGGCGTAGGTGTTGGCTCTGTATAAACACGAGTGCCAGTTACCTATATTTGTCAACAAGTGTGATATATAGTCATAATGGTTAACACAGGTTGTTTGCTTACATTATATATTTCTCAGATGTCATGGTTACTGGAGGATGGAGGCAAGTGGTTGGAAGTTGGCTAAGTGTGTGTGTGTGTTTTGAGTAGCATACGTGTAGCAGTGAGGTCTAGAGTGTGGGTATGAACTGAAGGCGTGGAACAAGATAACAAATAAGACATCTTTATCATCGTCTTCACTTCAGGTGCTGGCTGGTGTTGCTACTCCTGTTGATGGTACAGTAATGCTGGCACTCCTGATAACGGTATTATGAGTGTTGGTACCCTCGGTGATGGCACTGTAAATGTTGGTACTCCTGATAACGGTATTATGAGTGTTGGTACCCTCGGTGATGGTACTGTAAATGTTGGTACTTCTGGAAACGGTGTTGTTAATGTTGGCATCCATGGTGATAGATCACTGCCAGGGTTACTTCTGATTACTGTGTTGTCAAAGTTGGTACACTGATGATGATGATTTTGATGTTATTGCTGAGACACCTGATAGCGATGTTGTCAATGATGGCACCCCTTTTCGTTTCCAGGCACTAATTAGTGTTGACAGGCCTATCAACACCGTTATTCGAAAATAATAATAATTGTTGCTAACCCCGATCAAGACGCTATCCGGAAATCTCCAGTGTTGGCAGGCCTGAAGACGGTGTTACCGGACAACATCAACTGTTGGCAGTCCTGGTGGAAACAGTTGGTTCATCGTGTTGCTTCGTCACCGCTGCTCCCCAGCTAGGTCCTTCGCTCTCATTGGCTAAGCATCCCGTCTCCCGATCATTGGAGGACCTCTGGACCAATCGCCACAAAGGTAAACATGGAGGGTTCCTCGTGTGACTGAGAGGGGGGGGGGGGCTTCTGTTGTGGGCCTCAGAGAGAATATAAAATACTTAAAATCAACATCCTGGATGGTTCTCTGCATGTGGTAAACATTGTATATTATCAAATGTCATTTTCAAATTTCATGAAGGTACACAAACGACTTATTTTAGCCTTCAGACATTAAGAAAAAAAATATATATTGAAGAAAAACTCCCACTCCTCTCCACTCCACTCCAGATATATCATTAATGACATCACCGGCAGGAGTAGTGCTGACTTAACGAAGATGGTTCAGGTGTACACAGGTGATAATCAGGATGGTGACGCAAAGCTAATGACATTGACACCCCACTACAGACCGGACGGGCAGATGGATATAGAAAATTTCGGTATGACAGTGACGGACGGATAACGGTAACATAAAGTATATGACAGCGTTTGACAGATTGTCAGGAATCATTCGTGGCAGACAGATATAGGGATAGACAGTGTGTGTGAGCCGTGAGCGTCCTTTTTAAGAGACGGACGGTAATCAAGCACTCAGGATATAAAGGACCAATCAGTACCTGGCATGACAAATCAACGGACGACCGACATGGCAGCCGTACAGACGACGGATGTGCGGTGCGACAAACGAACGGACGGATGAGAGATGTCACAAGCAAATTGACTTGGCGGGGACATACACAGGCGGCTTTGTGTCACATCTGTCGCGGACCGAGGAACTGAACCCGGGACGTAATAAGAGAGATACGCGCGTTACTCTCTGTATCACAAACACCCTTTATGTTTTGATTGGTTAAAATTTGTCTTCCACGTACAAGTTTAATATCAAGTTTTTCTGACAATCTCTCTGGATTTAGAATTATAAAGCAAACGATATCAGTTTCCTGGGAAAAGATGGTCGAGTGGAGTGTTCACGATGAGGGCAGCCAGGCTTGACCCCTAAGTCAACCTTCCCTCAGTACTTAGCATAAATTAAAATGCGGATACAACTCGCTGCGGATGTGACATTGAATTAGAAGCACTCACTGATATCACAAAACTTGGGCAAGTTCCCCATTCGTCCGTCACGTTAAAGTCCAAGTCACAGTGGCCATAATTCTGGACAGTATCTACATATCACACTGATTATTATCAAACTTACACGTGATCTTGTTATGTTACATCCACATGATAAGATTGATAAAGATTAGATTTTATAAGTCATCGTGTTTACTCCACCTACACGATGAGGTCGACAACAACAAGGGGTGAAAGCATTTTCCTCAAGTCTTCCTCCCAGAACAGTGGAGTACAATGATCAACCATCGGTGTTACGGTATATTGAAACCACTCACTCGTATCTCACATCGAAAGACACCCGGTAGAGCTCTCAATGTACCCCACAAAAGGGAGGAGGAGGAGGAGTAGGAACGGGGAGATCTTACCCACATTACCCATCGTCTAAGGCTCAATATTTTTTCTCCTACTTTCAGAGGCGGGGGAGTATCTGAGGCTGGGAGGAGGGGGAAGAAATCTGAGGCTGGGGAGGGGGGAGGGGGAATCTGAAGCGGGAGGGTAGAGGGGCAGTTCAGCGGTGACACAATACTATATTTTTTTTTTTAATTCAAGCGACCTTCATGATATGGTAATGGGGACAAAAAATTATCACTGATGCCAAGTCAACCGTATAACCTTTAAGAAACAATCTATAATACCACAATAATTAACCTGAACGGGAGAGTTATTAAGTATATTGTTTATGAGTCACATTAAAAAGATTCACAAATGACAGTATCAGTGACTTTTTTTGTTTCCATGTATAAACTAAAACTCAAAATTAAAATGCGTCATCTTTGAAATTTTCCCCCTCAAGTAACACGTTTATGGATTATTAACACCATTTTATTTCTCGGTTAGCCTTGCATTCGTCTCTTGTTCTCGTCACCAGCTTGTGTCAACTTGGTAATGATTTCGGATCTCACTCTTCACTTTTTTGGGGGGGGGGGAGGGGGGGGGGGCAAAGTTTGATCGTAAAGAGATACAATATTTTAGGGAATAAACGGATCTGCCAGTGATAATCAGGAGTTACAAATGATAATCAGATCCTGTCAGTGACAATCAGGATCTACACCGCTACGAGACAGAATATAAAAGTTATTTTTCAGTGATTTCCAACTTGTGTCTTTCAGTTCTTTCCCGCCCATGTCTCAACTTTCCCGCCCATCTCTGTACTTTATCATGCGACACTATCTCAACATCTCTCTCATCCTTTCCCTGGGGTTTCCGTATCATTGGCTCACCCCACAAGCGGAAATGAGAGAGAGAGAGAGAGAGAGAGAGAGAGAGAGAGAGAGAGAGAGATAAACATTTCCACCTTTAAATCTTTAGTGAGGGCGGCCACTGGAGAGACTTATTTGGGGAAGGAGAGATAGTCATCACGCAGGTTTATGCAAGAGGTGAGGACAAGGTGTGTGGGAGGGGTCCATAACAAAATCCCCGAGGACGAAAATCCCGCGGACAAAAACCCCACCGGACAAAAACCCCACTGGACATAAACCCCACTCTACTGGACAAAAAAAAACATCGGACAAAACCCACAACGGACAAAATCCCCTCATAGTAAAAAAAACAAAAAAAATCTATTTAAAGTTTATAACAGCGAGCATCATGAACTGTAATTAATATGATAAAAAGTAAATTAAAACTATATCATCATCAACATTTATCTCATGTTAAAAAATAAGACAAAATCTAATTGCAGTTTGTATTAATTTCTTACAAATTCACTTTAACAATACCACTTACTAAGAGGATGTCTGGACCAAGTGAACTGTAGTCATATCGTAAGAGTGGAAGTTCTGTAGTCGACTTATATATAAATAAATATATATATAAGTGTAAAGAAGGTTGTATGAATATCAATATCGCGGATGTATAACAACTGATTGATGTAAATAAAAATATGTGATATTGATTTGTACATATATACTGTACGTATGTTACAGGTATATACTGTATATGTGTATTTATATCTTTCGTGTTCATATAAGCGACACTTCATAATGTTATTTGTAAAAAAAATTTGAAAACTTAAAATAAGTTTGTTTTATTTTCTACCATGAGATAAATATTGAGGTTTAAATAGATTTTGTTTTATTTTTTACTATGATGGAATTTTGTCCGTTGTGGGTTTTGTCCGGTGGGTTTTTAGTCCAGTAGGGTGGGGTTTATGTCCAGTGGGTTTTTTGTCCGAGGGGTTTTTGTCCTCGTGGATTTTGTCCGCATCCCGTGTGGGAGGATGGAAAGTGACAGATGGAGTGAAACAGAGACAGACAGACAGACAGACAGAGAAAAAGAGTCAGAGAGAGAGAGAGAGACAGAGAAAGAGAAGAGAAAAAAGTCAGAGATAAAGAGATAAACATAGAAATAGACAGAAAAGATACAGAGACGTACAGATAATTACAGTAGCGATAAACAGAGAGACAGACAGAGAGGCAGACAGAGATAGAAAAAAAGAACCAGCGGGAGAAACAGACAGAAATCGACAGAGAAAGAGAAATTGACAGAGACAGGAAGAAAGACAGAGAGAATAAGACGCTGCTGCCTCACCTATCGTGGGTGTGTGCAGAAGTACAAGTCACTATTACGAAACGAGTCACTGTTGTTGACCTCAGGGACGAACGCCGGTCTAGGTGCAGTGACCGATTTGTTGTTCCCTGCTACTCCTCCCTGCTGTTGCTGTTCCCTGCTGTTGTTGCTCCCTGCTGTTGTTGTTCCCTGTTGATGTTCCCTGCTGTTGTTGCTCCCTGCTGATGTTGTTCCCTACTGTTGTTGCTTCCTGCTGTTGTTGCTCCCTGCTGTTGATGCTCCCTGTTGTTGGTGCTCCTTGCTGTTGTTGCCCCTTGCTGTTGTTGCTCCCTGTTGTTGCTCCCTGCTGTTTTTGCTCCCTGCTGTTTTTGCTCCCTGCTGTTGACGTTCCCTGCTGATGTTGTTTCCTGCTGTTGTTGCTCCCTGCTGTTATTTCTTCCTGCTGTTGTTGCTCCCTGCTGTTGTTGCTGGTCTGCTCGTTTGTTAGTCACGGTAAGTCATTGTCGGTTTTGTTAGGTCATTGTAGGTCATGTTTGGTCATTGTAGGTCATGCTTGATCACTGTAGGGTTATGTCAGGTGACTATAGATCACGCTAGGTCACTGTAGGTCATGTCAGGTCACTATAATTCATATCAGGTCACCGTTTATTACCACAAGAGTCTACCACCAGGCAATATCACGCTTCCACCTCAACACCTACGGTCCTGCGCCATCAGTGACAAGTTAACCTTCCTTACGGGTTCCTCTCCCTGGATGTTGAGTGGCGCGTAAAGGCCAAACTCGAGACCGACTTATTTAATTGTTATTGTAGATATTATTCATAAAATGGATAAAACTAATGACAAAATTACGTCCTCCGTATTATGTTTTTAGTGAATAACTTCTTTATGGTTTTATGACGAAAAATTCTAAGCCGGTTCTGACACACGAAGAGGTATTGGTAATGAATAACAGGAGGCCCACGAGGGGTTAACAAGGTAGTGTGAATTTACTTCAGTATATTCAAACGTGATGATGGTAAATTTATAAGTGAATTAAACATTACAAGTTGAAAGTAATAACCTAGAAGAACAATACGTATTCAGTTTATATTGTGTCTTCAGACGTTTAATACACTGTGTACTTAGGCAGACGGTCAACTCACCAGCCCTGACGCCACACAGACAATGGTTGCCTGAGGTCTATTTCTGCTGATCTATCTTAAGAGAAAACGTCATGAAGAAGTAAATTAATTTGTTGATGTTATTTGGTGTTTTGTTTTGGGGGGAATTGTATTATGATTATCTTTAATGACTGAAGCTTAAATTTAAGAGATTAGTTTTTAAGAATGAAAAGACGTGTTGGGTCATCCCTTCTCACCTGTACCTGTATGACGACACCAATTAACTGGGAAAAGTCGGGCCTTTTTTTTTTAGAACATATATTTTTTAAACAAACTTTGAAGAATTGGTTCCTAGTTTCCTGATTTTTTGTGTATCTGGAAATGCCATTAATATCAGACGTGAAATTGATTGTCATTATTTAGAAAAGTGTTTTTTTTTTCCTGTTGTTATCCTTTTAATTCCTATTTCTTAGTTAAGGTTCATATATACATCTTGCAGTGCTTAGACCTGGAGCAGCGTAGCCCTTCACTTATACTAAATTAAAGTCACTCATAGAGAGGCTTTGATGTAGTTAAGTCCTTTGTCACTATTCTGAGTGCAGCTCGACCTTTCAACCTTTAATTTCCAGGCCAGTTCTCTAACCACCTGGCCACTACTCCCCCCTCGCCAGTTGTGCTTCAGAAGACGGAGTTATTTTTGCCTCATCAGATGTGCACAAAAACCCGAGAAGGAAAGAGGCAGAGTGTGGAGTCATAAGAACATAAGAAAATAAGGACTCTGCAATAGGCCGGTGGCCTGTGCATGGCAGCTCCTTTCGGGAGTTACAACCACCCTCTATCGTCCACGAATCTATCTAGCCTCCCTTTAAAGCTTTCCAGCGTTCCAGCACTTACTAGAAAGTTGCTAAGCTTGTTATACTCATCTACCACACTATATATGAACCGGTTTCTTCCTCTCTCCCTCCTAAACCTAAACTTATCCAACTTGAATCCGTTGCTACGAGTCCTATCCTGTTCGGATATTATAAGAACTTTCCTTATATCTCCTTTATTGATTCCTTTCACCAACTTAAATACTTCTATCATATCTCCCCGCACTCTTCGTCTTTCTAGGGAAGGCAAGTTTAGTCACAAATAATGTTATAGTCACTCACTACTTCTGTCTGATTATAAGAGAACCTGTTTAGTTATGGTAAATTCTTATGCATATTTCGATGGTATTTTCACTAGTTATCGTTATACTCTTTAATTAAATGAAACAAATGTATACGTAGTCGTAACACTCGGAAGTGAGAAAATTTATCATACGAAACCTTAGTAATAATGGTCCAGGACTGTGTTGTCTCGTCTGAACCACCTACCCTCCTCTCTCTCTCTCTCCTCTTCTCTCTTTTTTTACTTCTCGTGTTTTTACATTTCTCTCTCTCCTTCACCTGGTTCAAACGCTGCTTTCTCCTCTTGCCAACTTATAAAAGCCGCTTCTCTTTTTGTATGTAATATTTAATAATTAACTTTGTTCAAACATATCCTCCAGGCTGGGGTGAGCAGTGTGTCTAAACATATATCTGTCTCTCCATTTACCTGCCCCCCGTTGGTTTAAGACAGCTCACCATGCATCTTGGCACCATACAGGGACGCTAGTCATCACATAGTACGGTCCTGTCAGGGTGCTTAAATTTATGTCTTCATAAATATAAGAAAGTTAGTAATGAGATGAGGTGTGTTACCTGGGCCAAGTCTTTCTGCTTTATCAGGATCAATCAATTATGTATCAGAGAATTGTCATCCACATTTCCTTTTGTGCATCTTTAAACTGTTTACATGACCCCTAATTCTTGTATGAAGTTATCTGAACATTAAGCCTTAAGTTATAAAGAGAAGCGTTACCCTTTGGTATTTGCACGACGGATGATTATTGAAAATTATTGTGGAGAAGCAGGTTTTGGGGCCGGCCGGCCACCAGAATATATATATATATATATATATATATATATATATATATATATATATATATATATATATATATATATATATATATATATGTGTGTGTGTGTGTGTGTGTGTTACCGCCACAGTAAAATAAACTAGGAGAGAGAGAGGTTGAGAAGAGAGGCATAGTGTTGACAACGTGTTTGTTGACATGTTTAATATGAAACAGATGGTCCTCGCCTCGGGCTACGATTGGGCTGTGATTGCTCCCACAGTAGTTTACCGATTCTTGCAGGAGAAACAACTCGCTGGTCTAACCCTAGACCCTAAAACGTGAGTGTGATCGTGAACTAGCAAAGCCTCTAAATAAAAACGCTAAATAACTTTAATAAGTATATTTATGAACTGTAATTTGATCATATTATACAAATTGCCTCCTGATGTATCAATAGTTATAACATGTGAGTTATATTTAAGATGTTAACAGGCTATGTACTGTATATTGATTGTATTATTCATACTATGTGTCCTGAGATAACACCATTTGTTATATGTGAATTGTTCTTTAACAGGTTTTGACCGAATTATATGGTACGAGTCAACATTGAGGGTTTATTTCTCCAGCAACAAACCAATAACGCTCCTATGAGCGTTAACAATATAAATATACTAATGGAGAGTGGGGGTGTCGTCAACACACCCTGGCACCAGGGTATTGTTCCAACAATGACGGGCCGAAGCTTCCTTCCAGTGTTTCCCAGGTGACGTTCCGTGATGCTGACGGAGCTTTTTAATAGGAAACAATTGTGCAATAATTTAGAAATTGGAAAGACTAAGTTTCTGAACCACGAAACACAAAGGTGCAATTTAAAATCAATAATAAATAAATGAATGAATATATGATAAGCAATATATATCAATTACTGTATCTATAAAAAATACCATTAGAGACCCCCGCTGAATCCTAACCTTGACCTTTGACTTAAAAAATCCCCATATATAAACGGGCCCTCCTTGAGCAACACACAGCCACCTGTCTGCCATGTTATATTAAATTCGGTTCACTCGTTATTTTTTTCAAGATTTTGTCTACATTTAGTATGAACACACACACACACACACACACACACACACAAACACACACACACACACACACACACCTCTCTCTCTGCTCCCTATTTGTACACACACCTGTTCCTCCCACACTCACAACGTGACCCCTCTCTCACCTGACAACGAGCACACACACACACACACACATATATAGTCAACAGGTCCGGACACCAACCTTCACACTACATGATGCACCGAGCAAGTTTTTTTTTCTTTGCGCTGAGGACCGTACTGGTGTGTAACCTAGACTACACCCCAGCTGAGAATGTGTAGGACCAGAGGGTGTTTCCGCTCTTGTGTTTGCTTGTGGTAAGGAGGTGAGTAGGTGTAGTTTGAAAGGGTGTAGAAGTGTGGGAGTGTGTAGGTGTAGTGTGGGAGGGTGTAGGTGCAATGTGGGAGTGTGTAGGTGTGGTGAGGGAGGGTGTAGAATTGTGGTGTGGGAGGGTGTAGAAGTGTGGTGTGGGAGGGTGTAGGAGTGTGGGAGAGTGTAGGTGTGGTGAGGGAATGTAGGAGTGTGAGAGAGTGTAGGTGTGGGAGGGGAGGGTGTAGATGTGCTGTGTGGGTGTGTGTGTGTAGTGTGAGGGTGTAGTGAGGTGTGTAGGTGCAGTATGGGAGGGTGTGTGTGTGGGTGTGTAGGTGTGGTGTGGTGAGAGTAGGGTGTAGGGTGTGTAGGAGGGAGGGGGTGTGTGTAGGGGGGTAGAAGGTGGTGGTGTGTAGGTGTAGGTGTGTGGGGTGTGTGTGAGGTGTTGTAGTGGGAGAAGTGAAGGTGTAGGTGAGAGAATAGAAGGGCATAGAAGCGTGTGGGAGGGTGTAGAGGGTGTAGGTGTGGTGTGGTGAGTGAGAAAGAGGAAAAAAGGGAAAGAAAATTCTCCAGTGGCATTACTTTGAGCAATAAATAGACACAAATAAAAAATAAATTGACATATAAAAAGACAATAAAGAGATTAAAAGTGATTGAGAGTCAGTGACCCGTTTAGTGAGAAGAGAGATCAACAGTAAATGCCACAGTGCAAAAAGCAAAAAAAAAAATCATTGCAACGTTAAGTGGATGCAGTGCGAGGGACTTTTGATTGGCTGAACGGAGTAAAAAGGGGAGGAACATTACGGGGAAAGTGTCTTATGATTGGCTATGAGGAAAGTAACGGGAGGGGTAACGAAGAATAGTCGCCTATGATTGGTTGTGTGGAGAGGGGTGGGGATGAGAGGGAATGATTTTTTGACATCTTTCGCGATTGGCTGTGTGGAGAAGGAGGGGGAGAGACAGCCAAGAAATATCGTTCACGATTGGCTGAATGGAAAATTAAGCTTAGTGTGTGGGCGGAGCATCAAGATAATGGCGTTTATTAATTGGCTGTAGGTTTAGTAAGGGGAGTAGCATCATATTTTAAAGGAGAACATCAGGTTTTTATTATCAAACGCCTAAGTCATTGATGCCATTAACGGAGAAGTTGGTTTTGTTCAGGTGTTTCAGGTGCCAAGGTCATTAAGAAGGCACCATTTATTTTGGGGGTCACCTGAAGATAAGCCCTCCAGCTATATTTCACATGATGATTAACCACCCTAACGCTACCTAAGGGAGACTAGGTTAAATTAGTTTAGGTTTGCGTTAGGTTGATTAATTTTAATGTAAAATAAACTGGGGAGACTTTTAAGACACGATCACACACAGCTACAGGATTCATCTTAAGACACGTCAAGGAGAAGGACCTGGAGGGTAAGAACATAGTGGCCACCCTCATGATAAACACACGCTTATGGCAACACTGCTTTACCATAACCCCAAGATAGGTATAGAAACGACAGCTATCAAGGCAACACAACTTGGGAAAAACAATTACAAACGCCATCCTCGTTACACGAGGGGAAACCATTATTTAATATAATCATACTTGAGTATGATGACTTAACCTTTTGAGTACAATGTCGTCGTACTCGAGGGGTTATAGTATTATTATAACATGTCTCAGTAACTCCGTGTCTTAAACCCCACGGACACTGTCTGCATATTTTTGTGAGTGTTCGGGAAAGTTCATAATTACTAGACTAAACTGTAATCTTAAACCCGACGTCCCACCCTCTTTACAAACTAATGGTAAATATATACTTGTACATTCATCTTTTAGGCACAATATTTCCTTAACCTCTACTGACCTTGTTGATGTTGTTGTTGTTGTTGATGTTGTTGTTGTAGATTGCGATGGCTCAACTGACTGTTATCAAGCACCGTTCTCTAGGTCACAACCTCATCAACTTACAGCATTTAACTTTCATTTCGTCACATCATTTCCCAGTAGGAGTTGTTGCCTCAAACCTGCCGAAAAAAGGAAAAACTATGAACACGGAGTAACGCAGATGCCATAAGTGGCACATATTTAATATATAATAAGGGTCACATAAGAGGAAATATCATCAGTTGAAGTACAAAATTGGGATTGGCTGGAGTGAACACACTGGTTAACCACGAGTTGTTGATTATTACAATGGTTGTGATTGGGCTGTTCTTCTAGCGATCAGTACGTGGTCGTATTGGCTAGATGCGGTTGTAGTGTCGAACAGTAATTCGCAGACGTGGGATCACGGGTGGGAGAAGGAAACGGTGTCAAGAGGAATGCAGAAGCTTCTACCCAGACTTGCGGATGGGGTCATGGTGGTGATCAGAGAGAGCTGAGAGTGTCAGTGTACTGAGCGCTTCTTGATATGTGGAGTAGGAGGGGGAGAGAATAATCTTGCATGCCCTCTATTGCACTTTTTCTAGTTGCTTACGTTGTGTGTGGTATTTAGGGAGGAAAGCCAGGTAGGGGAGGCATAGGTGAGCTTGGGAAGATGAATGTTGAGTAAACACTGAGGAGCTCGGATGCAGGAACTCTGCGGGACTTGAGTCGGCGGAGGAGGAGACGGAACTGAAGGATTTGACAGCTTCACTGATGTGTGGTTTCCAATTTAGTTTGTTGTCTATGGTGACGGCGAGGAGCTTAGTGTGTGTGTGTGTGTGTGTTGGGGGATCAGGACACGCAAACGACATACATACCTGTATATGAGTGTAACCACGTGCATTGGAAACCAGTTAATAATAATGTGGAGAAACAGTAAAAAAATAAAAAACACATTAATAGACATTCTAGGGTGGGTGTATGTATGGATGAATAGACAGACCTTAAGTTAACCATAAACCCCCTTAATTAGGTTTATTGATTACTAGAACCTATTAATGTGACCTAAACCAAACTCTCGATCCAGCTTCGAGTTATAACTTTACCCTCATGCTGTCAAGGGATGAGGCAATCACACTGTCAGCAACCAGGTAGTGTCATGTGATTGGTGATGACAGCGGGATGACAGGGGTAGTGGTAGTGGTGGTAGTAGTGATGGTGGTAGTAACACATAGATCCTAGAAGAAATACCACTGATTGAACAGTTTAAGTATTGTGGTAGTTGGAAGAAAATCAAGTTAATTTTAGGTTAATAGTGAAGTTATGTACGAATGTTTGGTTAATGATATACGGATACTGTAGACTTATTATTCAAGTATATTGTTGCGAGGGTAAATGTATTTATTATTAAGAAATTTAATTATTCTCAAACTGACTGATATCACAAGAGGGATGTGTGTCGTAAGGTATCAGAGGAGGGATGTGTGTCGTAAGGTATCAGAGGAGGGATGTGTAAGTACTAAAGAGGGATGTGTTGACAGTAAAATAATTTACTCTTCTATATGGAATATGTATAACCAATTTAGTCTGAAATAAAACATACAGTGTAGACGATTCAGTGGGATGAATTTTTATTTTATTTTAGGAAAATCTAAGACAAATCTTCAAAATAATCACCTCACCTGTAATACTCATTTTCGACCTAAACAAAATAGTTACAGTAATTTGTAATACTCGAAAGATCAGTTTACAGTAAACATTGTAGTGACTAATCCTTTACTGTGTGTATGTGGTAGCTACTTACGGGTCATATAAAAAATCCACTCCTAATACAATAACTACACGGGTCATAATGATCCTCAAGTACTATGCCAGATACTGATGTTCACTTATGAGCCGCGTGTCCCAGAATCAGAAAAAAAATCCTTATCCCACAAAGATCTGTCAGTTTCCCCTATTAGTATTCCGACACACTCTATCTTTAGCCTCCCTCCCCTAATTTTCAATTAGTTCTTTAAATAAGACCGCCAATTTACTGTTATGGGTGGATATTTACGCCAGCTGATTTTTATAAACATACAGTATATAGACTAAAAATAAAAGGAAAACAAATGGTTGTACGATGCATCTTCGTTGTTGGTAGTCGCCTGTGTGGCTGCCTGGTGCTTGTTGTTATCTGTAGCTGTTTGTTAATCTCTGTATATGTTTACTGTGTGTTATTTGATCTATGAGATGATCTGGGCTCGTGGCTACGGTGTTTGTTATAGTTCTCAATCAAAAAGTCAACCTCACTATTGGCCAGGAATGAAGACAAGTGGTAGACATAGCGTCCGTGTCTGTAGTAACTGGTACAAGTGATGAAGTAGAGTTTTAAGTAGGTGAGGGTCCTGTTCTCCCCTAAGGTGGTGTCCATCATGAGAGGGCCCGTGTCATTACCCCATTACGCCCCTTAACAGCGAGATCAGGCCAAAGTTTAAGATCAATATCTATTCGGGGAACGAACTAATACGCCGGCATGCATACTGTAGAGTGCACTACTAAGGCTTCCTCTACAGTGCTTGTTGATCTCCCACCACCGAAAAACAGATGTTTACCTCTACGCCATGTTGTTTTTTCCACACTCGTCAGGTGGCCTTCAACTTGTAAATATTCGATATTCTTACCATTAAAACCATTAGCTTGGGGTATTTTTTTTTCTGAAGTATTGATGAATTAGTGAATTACTAATCCATTGTATTTCTACAGAAAAAAAAGAACAAAAGGAACATAGTGTTTGACAAACATGCCGGCGTATTTTTTTTTCTGAAGTATTGATGAATTAGTGAATTACTAATCCATTGTATTTCTACAGAAAAAAAAGAACAAAAGGAACATAGTGTTTGACAAACATGCCGGCGTGTACAACAGTACTGTGAACGCATTCGGTAACACGCACACGGGAGTGTTTATGGCCTTTGCTTTCAAGGAATCAAAAATTGGATACGGGCTGCTGACCCTGTGGTGAAGGCAGCCTTATCCGGCGTTGTTACTGCCACAATTACCTCCGGGATATTGCAAGGGATATTGCAACTATCATTAACGATACAAACGTGATAACTTGTACGATAGTTACGATATTTATGTTCTCTTTAATCAAATAATTATTAATTACCTTCAGTGTGTTGAATATTTGTCCTACAAACCAGAAAATAATAATGATTACGACGATAGAAACATATAAATCAATTATCTTATCTATGTAATCTGTTACTACAAAAATAAAAACAACGGGGACTCAACTATGGCAAGTTTTTCTCATGCTGAACCTCGATGGCCAACGACGTAGGGGTAAGATCTCCTGCGTCGTAGTTACTAAAAGATCTCCAGTGTCGTGGTTACTCCCTCAACCAGTTAGTCCCTCAGCTGTTTGGGTCGTCGTCGGCAGCTCCATTCTTTGGTCTCGGGTTATAAGGCATCTGAGTAGTAGGTAATGCCACAGTGTTTACTCATCATCTCTGACGCAGTAGAGAGTCGCGTCATTACTGTACTAAGTAACCTAAGACCACACCAGCAGGGACATCCAAGACACAAGCCCTGAAAGATGACTTCGACTCGCCTCTACGTTCTTCTATATGAGGTGTTAAGAGGCTTTATATCAATGTAAATAGATAACCTGGATCACCTGAGGATTAACCACCCTATCCTACCCAATCCTAACCTAACCTGACTCTAACCTGCGTTGCCCTACCCTACTCTAAACTGACGCTTACCTACCCATATCTAACAGAACGCTACCATAACCTAACACTACCCTACCCTACCCTACCTTACCCTAACCTAACTTAACGATAATGTACCTTACCGTAATCTAACATACATAACATAATCCAACCTGACCTAATCCCACCAGGTAGCGTTAGGGTGGTTAATCTTCAAGTGAAATCAATTGGGGTGTGTAATCTTCAGGTAATCCGATATCTTGCGTCTCATACACCAAACTAAAGTGACCTAAAGTAATATACTCGACACACACACACACACACACACACACACACACACACACACACTTTGAGCCACCTATAGAACGCATGAGACAAGGAGATATGTGGGCCATGCGTTAAGACTAGAGACATGCGTGAGATCAGAACCTGCGTGAGATGAGGACATGCGCGAGATGAGGACATACATGGTACTCAGGATGTTCTTGATGACGTTGTACTGTACATCATACTAGGCAAGGGGGGTTTAGGACATACCGGAGATTAAGACATATGGGATATAAGGACACGCGGGAGATCAGGACATGCGGGGGGCTAGGGCATACGGGACGTTAGGACATTTACACAATCTAATAAGGTTATCAAGAGAGGCTCTAGGGAGACTGTGGGTTTAACGAGAGACTCTAGGGAGACTGTGGGTTTAACGAGAGACTCTAGGGGATATGTTCATTCAGGAAGGGATTCGAAGCATAGTGAAAACATTGAACATTTCTTATACTTAACGAATAATTTCAAGAGTTTAATCTACTCAAGGGAGAAATTATTTAGATTTTCAGATCAACGAGGAGTTTTATCAACGAGGATCATCGGGATAATGACACTAGTCAACGAGCATTATACGTCTATTACCGTAAGCTTAACGAGGGATTTTAACGAGTTTTATTATCAAGGCATTATACTTTTTTCATCAATATTATCAAGGCATTATACTTTTCCATCTATATTATCAAGGCATTATACTTTTACTATACTTTTACATCTATATTATCAAGGCATTATACTTTTCCATCTATATTATCAAGGCATTATACTTTTTCTATCTATCTATATTATCAAGGTATTATACTTTTACTATACTTTTCCATCTATATTATCAAGGCATTATACTTTTACATCTATATTATCAAGGCATTATACTTTTTCCATCTATATAATAAAAGCTGTAGTATGATCATTAATTTACAATAATCTACAAAATACTCTAATCATACTCGCTTCCTCTTCATGTCACTCCTGCTGATAAGAAACACGCCACAGTTTGTTAAGAAAAATAATACCCATAAAATAAGTAAATGTTGGATTCTCGAAGGTTCGTCACCGATTAAGTTTTCCTCCTGATTTGTAATATGAGAATGCCTCTAATTAACTGGTTTCTTCTTAGCTATAGGAAACAAAAGTAACCTCTTAAAAGTAACCTTGAACTATACTGGGTCATGACCTCAAATAGCTGCCGTTTCTTGTCAAATGAAAGGAAGGAAAGTACTACGTTAAGAGGATGGAATATTCTATTTTGGTCTTAATAGAATTCATATCTGCCTGATGGTATTATTGACTATTTCAACTCCACCAAAATTTGATAGTGGTTGATCAAATTGTTTACATGATTCAGCTGTTTTGGGACCGGTCTAGGTGTAAAAATAAAAGGTACAATCATGGTCACCTGGCCTCGGATCCCACGTGCAATTAATACAGGTAAAGAAGGTTAAGAGAGGGAAGATAGATGATTAGAAGGAAGAGATGGGAAATGGAAGAGGAGGAGAGATAGTGGGGAAGGGAGAGAGAGAGAGAGGAGGAGGAAAGGAAAGAAGAGGAGGATAAAGAAGGAGGAGGAAAGGAGGCAAAGGAAGAGAGAGACGAAAAGGTAAAAATTATTGATGGGAGAGAAAAAGGAGAGAGAGAGAGAGAGAGAGAGAGAGAGAGAGAGAGAGAGAGAGAGGATAGGTATATACAAAAAGCGGGAGATAGAAATGAAAAATAACAGGAATGACGTAAGTGATAAGATAAGCCTCTATTCTCTCCTCCACACCTCTCTCCGCTCTCAAAAAGCGGGAGATAGAAATGAAAAATAACAGGAATGACGTAAGTGATAAGATAAGCCTCTATTCTCTCCTCCACACCTCTCTCCGCTCTCACTCCACTCCCCATGCCTTTTGAGTCGCTACTGTAACCTAACCTAACCTATCGTAACCTAACCTAGTGCTACTGTAGTCTAACCTAAACTAACCCTCCTAACCTAACGTTACTGTAACCTAACCTAACCTAATGCTACTGTAATCTAACCTATCCTATCCTAACCTAGTGCTACTGTAATCTAACCTATCCTATCCTAACCTAGTGCTACTGTAATCTAACCTAAACTAACCCTCCTAACCTAACGCTACTGTAACCTATCCTAACCTAACCTAACCTAATGCTACTGTGATCTAACCTAATCTAATGCTACTGTAACCTAACCTAACCTAACCTAACCTAACCTAACCTAACCTAACCTATTATAACTTAATCTACTCTATCCTACCCTAACCCAAGTAACGTAAGGGTGTCTAATCTTCAGGTGAAATAAGCTAGGGTGTCTAATCTTCAGGTGAGATAAGCTTGAGTGTCTAATCTTCAGGTGAAATAAGCTAGGGGTGTCTGATCTTCAGGTGAGATAAGCTTGAGTGTCTAATCTTCCAGTGAAATAAGCTAGGGTGTCTGATCTTCAGGTGAAATAAGCTTGAGTGTCTTATCTTCCAGTGAAATAAGCTAGGGTGTCTGATCTTCAGGTGAAATAAGCTTGAGCGTCTAATCTTCATGTGATTCCCATTATCTGTTACCATGGTTAAGTTTGCTTGTAATATCTGGACAAATTTCGCCAAAACCGACATCTCATTGTAGAGGGTTGACAAAACGTTGCAAGACATAGGCATCTACAATGTCAATGAATGAGTTACACCCGACTTACACATCCTATGAGTATCTCACCTTACCACTGTGTTTATTTATGAATGGGAAGGACAATTATGCGTAGGGTGGGAGATAATGAATTTCTTAACCAATCCACTTTCTAGGATTCAAATGTTTCTTGTTTTTCTTCGTTTACAGTGTTCACTATAACGTACAGCACAATAACAAGAAAGAAAAAAACTATAGGAGATGTAGTAATGGCAACAATTAACAAGATACGAGTTACCGTCAACAAGATAGAGGGAGGGAACAAAATACTAGGGTTGCCAGCTAGCGTTCCCCAGTCTTTGCCCGAACTCCGTGGTTGACGCGTCTCTCTCACTCTCTGCCTCACTCTACTCAACCAGCAACACGCTCAGGTACTGCAGCCTCGTTATCTTCACCAGAGTCTTGGTGTGTGTATGTAGTGCTGATGATATCCTTGTGATATGTATGTCACTGAAGAAGGACTGAAACACGGTATATGTTTTACGTTATAATATTTATTTAGCTTTGAATTTTACTACAACAGTTGGGATACAGTGCGTCTGTAACCTAGATGAATAGGCCTATTTAACGAAAACTTAATACAGTATGTTGTTAGAGGAGTTCATCTTGACTATGTGACGCACAAGAATAATCTTTAGCTTATCAATACGACTTAGTTTTCCTGCAGTAGGACATTGCCTCCCTCGTTACATATGTTGGTGTGTTGGTAATTAAGACATCTACAGGGTCATTCCTTTACAACAACGAAAAAAGCGGATTCGATAAATATCAAATAACAAGGCTAGAAATTTTTATTAAACCTTTAACAGAAATCAAATGTTCAGTTTTAATATATCAAATCTATATGACGAATAGATTCTGATAATTGATATTTTATGAAGAAATTGTTCCGTGTTTAAAAGTCTTAAATAGAAATACTAAAAGAACGACTTTTGCCTCTACTGCTGTCACCAAACTAATAAAAGTTGTAATATGGAAAGTAAGACGTGAAACTCGTATAGTTGAGGCCAGTAACTCAAGTGTGGGCGAGTTACTATTATCTATTACGTAACGATAATACTCTGGAATGTATTCTGGCAGCAGGGGCTATAACATTTATGTAAACAGTACTGTGGTTTTCCTCATTTATTATAGTTAAATGTTCTTGAAGTGATTATTTATCGTCATCTATTACTTACAATGAACCTGAATAATAATTACTTCAACAACTATTTACTTTGAATATTAAACCAATAAAACGCATTAAACATAATCATAAAAATTAACCACTACTACTAGACCGTAATTCAAAGTGTTTTCAAATATATTATCAAATTATTTTGTTGTAAATCATAATAACTCGTCCAGACGTTACGAGGTGATGTCAAGGGTTGCGTATAGCGTTGCGTTCTGGAGCTGACATTTGCAGCCTAGCAACTCGTCAGCCTTCATAGGTATGTGTTGCAACTTGTCACCACAGTCACAGTAAATGGGGCAGAATATTGTTTTACGATTATTCTTGTTTGCTGAGGAAGAAGTTGTCTTAGACGATAGCCAATGACCTTCCTCAAATGGGCAGACATGTTAATGAGTAGTTATTTTGTGAATTGAGGAAAATTATCAGAATTTCATATGTGATTTAATTTTTTGTTAGTCGGCGGGAAATAATAGTTCATGATGATACACGATGCAGGGTTAGGTTAGGTTAAAGTTTAATTATATTTTAGAAATAAAAGAAGGAGCTTAGAGAAACACGCCCTCAGAAAAAAAAATATACCTATTCCTAAATGTAAAGGTGATGTTAAAATGAATTCTAAGTCACTTTTCTCTAATAAATTCAGTTCGATTTGCAGTGAAGATATTACACACATTGGAACTCACACAGAAAAGACGCAAATGTACACAAAAGTCATGAAAATCACCTTTTATCGTCGCCAGGTTATTTTTACCGGTGACATCATCGTAACGTCATCCTTTACAATAACTTTATTACATATATATGAAGCTAAATGTCAGTGTTACACCTCAAACATGTTGGACAGAGCAAAAAAAAAAACTCTCCGACTGTATAATGGTTCAAGAATGTATATACTCCAGTGAATATTGCAAAACATTGTCCTAATTTTAACTAATTATTGTGTTGTGTAAATACTGACATAGTTACTTAGCTTAAATGCCCTGGCTGTTGAAGCAGCTCAAACACTAACGAGAAAGGAAAGTTTTCTCTAAATACAGTTACAGTACTGTCTAATGAACAAACTAGGAACCCCTCTTGATTAAAGGATCATTGTAGCAACAAAATATTGCTTAATGAAACAGTATAAAAAAAAGGAAACATTATAATTTATCTTTCATTCGTTTTAAATGTCAGTGTCAAACGTAAAAACTGACTTCTGGAACAGTGGTAGCTGCAGCGTTTAAAGCAACAACACAGCTCTGTACAGAAAATTTAAACTCTCTACCTGATTTATTTCTTTTATCCTCAGGAGTATGTTAAACGTGTTGTGTTTTAAGTGGGTTGATACTGTGATCATTTTAGATGCGGTAAAGCACCAGTGACGCTTACCTCCTGAGTGCCTCTGGGGATGGATTGTGGTAATTACAACCCTGGCGACGGAACAGCTAAGGTCATATGCCGTCAATGCCTCTGGGGACCACAAATAATACCTCCTTCACTTTTCTTACGTAGATAATTACCGAACAGAAAATAACGAAAACTTCTAAATGACCTAAACAAAAGCACACACACAAAAAACATCCAGATTTATATAAACGAAACAGTTTTTGCTAAATTTATAAGAAATGTGACATGAAATCTTAAATAACACATCACAGAAAATAGCGTTAAGGACTATGCATTATATTCAATGTAATACTAACCACGTAATGTTCAACTCTTCAGAAGGTAGAATAGCGAGGTAATGCTGATTGAATATAAACAATGATATCGACCATGGCTATCCTATAAGGTGTTTGTTTACGTGTAGAAGTCGTCCCAGCAACACCTCTCTTATTGTACAGTGAGTGTTAGGAGGAGGCGATGTAACGGAGGTCCAGTACTCACAGATAAAACAGTCAAGGTGACATAACACCTAGATAACTAACTTCGTGGGCGACACAGCTCTTCATTTTTTCTGTAAACATTATTCTATTTTTATGTTCTCACGTTCTGTAATTATTGTTCCCTCGTGTAATATTCATAAGGCTCAATTGTTGTCCTTCCCTCTTACACTTTCTTACGCCCACACCTGCAATCATCACGCCCACACCTGCAAACATCACACCCACACCTGCAAACATCACACCCACACCTGCAAACATCACACACTCACCACGCCCATATTCCATAGGGTTAAAAATAAAGGTATACTCCTCTACCCCAGAACCTGTACCCCAACACAGCTCCGCCACTTTGCCTAAGATAACTAAGAAAATTACTCGAGTCTTGGGTCATATATTCCCCGGCACCATTACTGACAACATACATCTCACTTTCAGTCTTCATAATTGGACTAAGATGCGTCCCTTGTACCATCAGGAGGCGCACGTATGATGTGGTACGCTTAAGTCCTCTAAAAAAAGCTTGACTTGAAAAGAAACTTGAAATCATCTGAAGATTAGTCTCCCCAGCTTATTTCACCTAAAAGATTGACCACACTAACCTAACCTAACCTGACCACACTAACCTAACCTAACCTGACCACACTAACCTAACCCCACCAGGTAGCATTAGAGTGCTTAATCCTCAGGTAAATTAGCTAATCCGAAACTTAGACACTAAACAGCATTTTATTGACATGAGAATTCTGTGTTTTTGTGGTTTTCAATAATTATGTTGATTTTTCGAGTTCCCTGGTGGCTACACGGGAAAAAGGAAGCGAAGCATTAAAGGTCACAAATTGTTCGTGTGATTGGGTCAAAACAGTCCACGAAATGATCTGAGAAGTTCTATTGATAAAATGATCGTTCTTTAATCTAGGTCAGCGGGATCGAAACTGTCCTTGGAATAATTGGAACGAGGCGATTGCTACAGGACAATGCGACCGGGAGTGTAAGTAGGACGAAGGTTCGATTGGTTCATCAGTGGCACGAATTACCCCTTCCTCATTCATTACATCATCCTGGTGTACCCCTGGGAGAGTCTCTGATCAAGGTCGACTAAATAACCTTCCTTCGATTCCTCTCATTGTGAAGCCAAGGCGAGGAATACACTGATTATAATAAGCTAGTCAAGAAGCATCACGTGGTGGGTCCCTCACAGAGAATAACATTGTCCTGGTGCACATAGAGAGTAAATAAATGCCATAAGGATTGGACACTCAGTTGACTATCACTCTCACACGGGACACTGAAGGCTTATTACTCGACTCAGTTTACTAACTTACTGAATGGTGAACACGGCGAACAAGTGAGAGACAAGAAATGTTTATACTAAAGAAGGAGATTTTAACACGGAACAAATAATAATGGGCACTGAACACTTACATTAAGGATGGAGCTTTTGATGTTTACAGGCCACTCGTGCTCTCATGTTTCTCGTTGTTACGCAATTTAATTATTTTCCCTTTTTATCAGTCATTGGTAATTTCTTAAAAAAAAATTACCTGATCTTATAATATGATAATGATTTGTTTCCTTGTTAGGTTACTAAATGAATCACTTCAATTAATCGTTGAAAGCCAAGTGTTGTGGTGTGCGCAAGACGTATACAGCATTCTGGTGCATGGTCTGTTTACGACCTCCGTGAAGGTTGGCTGCTGTATAACCATAAACACATGGGTCCTGGGTATCAGTGGAAGACGACTTGATAGTTCACACTGAATCTCAAACATCATCCCGATTTTTAATGTACTCTACGCATCGTCAGTAACACCTAGGTTAATATTTTCTGCTTTTACCTGTGATTTATATTTTTTTTTCGCCCTGTTTCAAGTCTGGCATCTATAAAACATCCGCGTGGTAGTTATTCCCTTAACAATGCTTAACTTGACACAAGAGTCGTGTGTCTTAGCCAACATCTCCAGGCGGTGAGGTTATACAGTAACATAAGAACCCTTCAAAATCCATAGCTTGTTATACACCAGCGAGTGTGGGTTGCTGTGTACTCTTATATTACTCAGACTGTCGTAACAGTATATCCACGTGATCGGGTATTACCTAACAAGAGCTTCACAAGTTAGTAATCTAAGAATTAACTTTTTTCATTGCCTTGCGTATACCAGTGAGTCACGAGATCATGGCATCACGCACCTTCGCTATGATAACACCTGATAACAGATATTAGGCTCCACTCTTAACCCCTCCCCCCCCCCTCTCTATGAAGGGGTACAATACTCCTCGCATGTCCAAAGGGTTGCTGGTTCACGCCCGAGATGACCCAGTTGAACCAGTTTTGAATAGACATCTTAACTATACCAATGAGGATATGAAGGCGGTCGAGTGCAGTGCCGATCACGTTGTCTTCATGTCTATCGAAGGGTTCATCTTTCAGTCCTCTGTGTGGGTTGAATCCGCACTGCCAGGGAGACCTACGTGACCCTCTCATCCTTTATTTCTGAAAGCTGTAACTAGAACAGTGTTTTGACGGTCACTCTCCACCTACGTGATGTCAGTCCAGTTCACATCTCAAAGTTGTTTCATAGATGACAACAGGCAGTCCTTGACATCTCAGAATAATACTACGGTTCTGGTAATGATGCACAGTGTCGTCATCCTTGTCACTGTCGTCGGTGTACTACAAGTGTACTGAAACACAAACGTTTGATACAGTGAGTTCATTGGGCGGGTCCGAGGCTTATCTTGATAGCTATCCGGTGGACATGCTGTGAGAATTGTAGTAAGTCTTTCGTTACCAAATGTTAATTCTGGGTTGCTGAGTTATGTTTTCTAAGTGAGAAATCTGTGTATATGAGTGTGTAAGAATGCTAAGTGAGTGTAGTTACGTGTAGAAGATATCCGTGTTTGTATATTGTAGTATGTACCTGTTAAAGGATCACAAAGATTCTCCTAAGCTTTTTCACCAGGTGATTAAATGCCCAAACGCTACCTGGGGGAATAGGATGGGTTAGTTTAATCTTACGGTGAAATATAGTATATAAGAAACATTGTCTTACATCGTTTACTTTTTTAATGGACTGTTCTTGTGTTACAGGATTAGCTGTGGATCTCTCTAGTGGTATGTCTGAACACACTCCCTAGTGCCGCACACTCCGGCATCCAGAAGACCTGACCTTGAATGGATAGGAGTTGGCTTACAAGTGAGGATACACTGTTGATGAAGGCAAAGTGTTTCTCGCGGTGAAGTTCTCCTGTGGGTAAAGATCTACGGCCAAAACATCCCGCAAGCCAAGATATCCTGAATGGGGAAGTACTGTTGAGAACTTTTATGTCACCTAAGGAATCCCTACGCCACCCACGTCACACCTGAATACCTCCTATACCACCTACGTCACACCTGAGGAACCCCAATAGTCGCCCTTACTTTGCCGGGTGACCTGCAGAGCTTCGACAGAATAACCTCGTAGTAGGGGCTTCATCATGAGTATGAGATTTTACCACATGGTGGGGGCGTGGGTACTGGCGTGGGCAGCGCTACTGGTGGTGTCACAGCGGTCATGGGCGGTGTCCTGTCTGGCGTTAGGTCTCATGGCTGCACACATAGCAGACTGGGTTATGAAGGCAGCCAAGAACGCCATGAGAAGGACGTGCATCGACCCCACTGGAAAAGCCATCTTCATCACGGGTGAGTATCTACACATGATGTTTGTTCACTTCGTCATAGTTTGTATCTTGAGTTTTTTTTATCTCTCTGCAGCTCCTAAACGAACTTTGTTGCTCTTAACCCTTTATAGGACAAGGGATCCCCTTAGCTGAATAAAATCGTTGGGCGTTACCCGAATAAAATCACTAAGGGATGCTGCACTTTGCCCGCTAAACGGTTAATGGAGATAGATTCTAAGCCACAGTGAATTAGGATTTTTTTTCTTTCAGGAGAGATCTTGCAGGTTCCCCCGTGACATTTGTTTAGATATTCTGATGAAGAGATTCTAAGGCTTAGGGGAGGAAGTCACGTAACTGGCGGTGGAATTCTAGGATGCATTCCCCCAATCCCCTCTCCCAGGCTACATGTGACGTCACGAGAGATCATAATTCTCGGGGATATCCCTCAATTTTTTCCTTCTCGGGGATATTCCTCAATTTTTTCCCCCATTCTCCCCCCCCCCCCATCCCAAACACGTTTCTCCTTACCTTGATACAACCTGTGAAGCTTACAAAGTTCCCCAGTCACACACACACACACACACAAAGGTATATAGAAACTTACACGTACAAAAACTCCCCTAGCTCCCTAAGGACATCCCTCCCCCTTAGCTCCAAACTCCACTGTGTCAATTGGTTAAGGTAAACAAAACGACATCACCGGTGACGGCAGTACTCCCGGGGAAATCCAATAACAAGGTCGTTGACACACATTCTTGATATAAACTAAGATTTCCTCGACCAAGACCCAAATTTCTCTATATTCTGTCAGGTAATTCGTAAGTTTTAGTTTACACACACACACACACAGGCAAAACATCCTACTTGTAAATAGATAAAACTAAAAAAAACAATATATATCGCAAGACACTTCCAAACCTCGAAAATACAAGTGCGCGCTCTACCCCCAGCGGCCTACCAGGTATGGGCGACGCTTTTGAATATTAACAAAAACAAAAATGGCCGTCAAATAGTAAATTTTAGTCAGATCATGACTATTTTCGGATGGCTTCGAGTTCATGAGAGGACCAAATATTCCTCTGGAGTTTTAAGATAATAATATATGTTAAAGTATTTATGAACGTATTTGTGGATACATTGGAAATATAATTATAATAGAGAGTTTTTATTGTATGGGACAGTATTTGGGTGTTTCATCATCTGACGTCTTATAACAGGACCACCAACTTATGGACATTATATAAAGAAGTACAGTATTATATAAACAAGTGTTATAAGCGCTCTTCATAATACTTTATATATATTTTATACGGATTATATATAGATTAACATAAGGAATATACATGGTTGTAGCATCATTATATATAACTATTATATGATTATAGTTTAAACAAATATTATAGGTACCTGTATATACGTTCACTCAGTAAAAAAAAAGTATCTTTACAATTTCTGTGCGAATTAAAATGACACCACGAACGAAGGTTTTTGATAAAGGCCCATGAGGCATACTGATATTCACCAGTCATAATGCAACAAACTAATTTTATATTTTGAATGAAATAACTAAATTAGACCTTCCATAATAGGTAGGATACGTCTCACAATCACTCCTACCAACCCTAGCGAGACAAATGTACATAAATTTTTCTTTCTATCACAAATACAGTAAACTCATACTATGGACATGGTTGTATAGACCCAAAGAAGCTTATCTCTTAAGATATACACATCGGCAATATTATCAGTATGTACACCGATATACACAGTATTTTCTTTTTTACTGTTTACGTAACATTGATGTACAGAAGGTCACAGAGACAAACAGGATTGGCGTCAGGATAGTGATAAGCCACAAAGAGGGAGATAGGCCTAGTGTCGACGTCCCTAGTTACGCGCCAGCTAGTTGAGGACACGCGCAGGTGGGATATCTTTGGGCATGTAAACATTGTCGGCATTATTAATTATAATCTATGATAATTGGGCCATTTGTTGTTTGTACGAAGTAGAATGAATATTGACTTAATGCTTTGTTCAGTTTATGATCTCATGTTGTAAGTAGATGTGCACGGTACTGACACACATCTATGGTGAGGTGATGACGCCTCTACTTTCGTTATAAATTACTACTTACAAACACGTCATCTTCTTCACCAACCTTCATTTTAAATTCATACATTAACAGTTTTTTCCATTGTATTTCTCGATATTTCTTAAGTTTTAAAGTCATATTTTTTTAAAGATCTCTATTTTCCATAGCCTTTACACAGGTATATAGCCTTTACACAGGTATATAGCCTTTCTCGAAGAAATTTTCGATTATTTTACCTGATGATTAAACATCCTAAAATGACCTTAAACGCGACCTTAAGCACGACCAACGCGATCATAAATACGCCCTCAAACACGGTATTAAATACTTCCTCAAATACGACCTTTAACGCGACCTTAAATACGACTTGAAACATGACCTCAAACACGACCTTAAATACGGTCACAATCACGACCTCAAACATTACCCAAACACGACCTCAAACATTACCCAAACACGACCTCAAACATTACCCAAACACGACCTCAAACATTACCCAAACACGACCTCAAACATTACCCAAACACGACCTCAAACATTACCCAAACACGACCTCAAACATTACCCAAACACGACCTCAAACATTACCCGAACACGACCTCAAACCACGAGGCTTATCGAGTTGGTAAAATACAAGGAGAAGACAGTTTTATGTGACTGATAAAACAGTAACATTAGCCACCTGTTGATAAGATATGTTTATCTCTTAACCTAACCTAACAGAGACATAAAGGTGAATGGGACTTATATAATATGCTATCCTACATATCATAACACCATAGAAATGACTATATATAATTGTTAGTTTGGTTTAAAATGAATCAAATTGCCACAAAATGTTTATTGTTCTATAGAAATTAAAATTATATATGCTGAAAAATGGTACTCTTAAGATGGTACCCTCCAGAAGCTTCCAAGTGATTTCGAGTTAAGGATGTGTGTTTGGTAACTTGTTCTATTCTATAATACGGTGACCTTAAAACTGAACCGCATAATCCGCACATACGCGAGATATAGTTTAAAGCTTTTAGATATGAACCCCAGTCTATACTTTGTCAGCCTTACTTCGAATATAAACACAATAATGACTTCTTTTTAGGTTCTTACTTATCATTAACCTTAAATCTTTCTCACAATCGGATTCCACTGTATCTGCGTTATTCAGCTGATAGATAGTTCCTCTGTTTCCATTTCCTAGCCTTTAAGCTGTTCACTTTTCCACATTAAATTACATGTGTCATTTTTCAGTCCATACTAAAAAGTTATTTAAGTTTTCCTGTATTTGTTTTTCTTCTGATTTTTCATCGGATTTCATTCCACTCCTTTCTGTCAGCCTTCACCACCACCACCACCAGTCTACCATCACATTCCACACCCATCCTACACCTCACTACACACGTCCTCTATCGTTCACCATACCTACACCCACATCACTTCCCAATACATCACTGTCACCTGCCAATACATCACAGTCACTTACCAACACACCATAACACATCACACAACAAATAACAAAGACATTATATGAACCCAAATTTGAAGAAAGAGTAAGTATAGCGAAGACGTCACATAAACACCATCACAACAGGGTAAGACAACGTGAGCTGGACGTCATTATAATGCCATTAACGTCGACTTAAATCACCAGGAGAGACACTTGAGGTCCCACAAACTCACACCACTTAAGAGTGTGTGTGAGAGGAGGAGAGGTGATACTTTCTGGTTTATACTCGTATGGTGTGGTGTGGTGTGGGTGTAGGGGGGGGGGTGTGTATAGTGTAGTGTTGTTTTAGTATGATGTGGTGTAGTGTCATAGGGGTGTATTGGAGAGTAGTGGTGTAGTATAACCTATCCCCCATCCCTACAACAACCACACCAATGAATCCCTCAACTCGACCATAAGGCCACTTGACATACTAGTGAAGTTTAATTTGGGTGGTATTTTAACGACTTACGGTCAAGTGCTAAAGATAAGCTCATGAACCTTTGGGACACATAAGAGAGGTAGGGACTTAGGTCATTCATCAACAACCGCCTGTCATAGCAGTCATTTGCCAGCGTTAAAATTATGACTCGCTCAAAACTAGTCCTATATGACGGGATCAAACTAAAAAAAAATAAACTATGACGTTTCTTCACGCCAGAGGAGCACTAAATAAACTCTACAGATTCCTTGGTACTACATAGCCCCCCACTCCCCACACACACACACACACACACACACACACTCATGACCTTCACATAAGCTACATCATCATCAAAACCACACGCAAACATCACCAATGGGCCAGTAAAAAGAACTGCTAACAATGCTACACACACACACACACACACACCTCCCAACACATACCTCCTAAGAACACGCACACACGGGCCTATGATTTCACCTGGAAAACGTATTCAACATTTCTAGATATCCTTAGGTAAGATGAAAACAACATCCTTCTTCTCCTCCTTATTCCCCTTCCTCCCTCTCTCCCTAAATCCCAGTTCTTCTTCTTTATTTCTTCTTCCCTAACTTCCACTTGCAACAATCTTCCTCTCCATCTTGATTCTTTCTCTTTTCTCCCTCCCTCCCTCCCTCCGTTCTTCCTCTTCGCCGCCATCCACACCCACACACACCGTCATCCACACCCCCATCCACACCCCCCCCATCCACACCCAACTCACGAAATCATTTACAACTACTTCTATCGTAAATCAGCATTCATTCAGATCCACCAAGATCTTCGTGGCGGAACTGGCGAAAATATATCTCTTTGACGTCATCCTTCAGCCTCTTCAACCACTTCAGCCGCTCAAATAACCACAAAAAATGAGTATATATTTCTCGCCCTTGTTGATGCATATAAATAAATAAATAAAGCCTCAAGTGGTAAACAAAAGGTCAAGACTTGAGTAAATCGCATATTTTAAAACACCCGGTGAAAGAGTCTAGGGCATTCGAGGGACACTGGTTGTATTTGGTTGGCTGAGACGCGCACTTCCGCTCTGACGTCACCTCTATGATGTCATTGTACCCTTCTACGTCACGACCCGGCGGCTTAAACCACTTAGGTCAGTTGATTATGGGCACTTGGGAATGCCCAACCGGTATTAAAACATCAAAATACCGAGTTAGTGAAAAAGAGGATATGTCAGTCACCTTGATAACGTTGGAGGAGGTGTGATGGAGATGATCTTACAAACGAAAACAGATAGGTGACACACACACACACACACACACACACACACACACACACACACACACACACACACACACACACACACACACACCATCTCCAGGAACATGACTGACAGCAAGAGATAAAAATCAGGGACTTTTGTGAACTGGAAAATGAACACCATTTTTTTTTAAGTTAACTTAAATAAAAAAAAATCCTCTCAGTAAGTAGTGTCGTCTCCTTCACTAATGTTCTCGCCTAGTGTCGTGAAGCAACGTAACATCCTGAATATGAGGCGTGTGTGTGTGTGTCTGTTTACTCAGTACTCCCCCAAAAAATAACAAAAACTCAGAATGTCACGACGTAAACAGGGAAAATCACGAAAGATATGTACTGTAAAATACTGACGGTTACTAAGTTACAAATATTAACGGGAAATCGTGATTGGGTAACAACAAAAATATATAAAATGAAGGTTTACACAAATATGCCATAACTCTAGGTTTAGTATAATCGTTTTAATGTCATATAAACCCGACGTTAGAGAAAGAGGGAAAAATTATCATAAACTATATTCAAAACACTGTTAAAATTGTCTCTATATAAGGTTCAAGCGGTCTCTCTCTCTCTTGTTTAAATTTTGGGTCAGACTATACGGCACTAAATAATATCCTACAGAATCCGCGGACCAAACCCTAATCTACATAACACAACCAAATGAGAATAATTTAGACTTTAGTTAAGGTTAGGTTGGGTTAAGTTGGTCGCGTGTGCCGTCAGAGAAACTATATCTTGTCTTGCTGGCACCCAAATGAACTGCTGTCGTGTTTTATATAATTTATGGAATTTTATAAGACTTTTTCGTAAGGTAACATTATTTATATTTCCTTACTTTTACACAAATTAAAAACAATATGGCGGATTTAGATTAATAATGATATTCTCACTTAACCTAACCTAACCTAACCTAACCTAACCTAACCTAACCTAACCTAACTGGGAATATGGCGAAGAAAAAACAACAACAAAATTCAAAGCTAATCTTCCTAGACAAATCTCATCCTGGCGCCGTGTCTGAGGTGGCGGGATAATGTCAGTATCTACCATCCTGCCGGACTTTAGTATAGAGTAGCGTCCGGGCAGTGACCTTATCCTTGACCTTTAGAATTCTTAAAAGGCAAGAAGATCCTTTTAGGAAACAAACAGTGCACATGAACAAGGACAAGAAGTCACCTTTAATAGCAAGATATTTTTATGAATGACGAACACGTGACGAAAACAAATAAAAATGCTCTCTAGTTGGTTATATAGTAACGTTAACGAGAGAGAGAGAGAGAGAGAACGAAGTATAGAGTATGAAATGTCATCAAAAAATCAACCATCGACAACTGTTCATTCGTGTGTTTCCCTAACCAGTTTCTCGTCTTTGTTCACAGGCTGTGACACCGGGTTCGGTCGACTCCTTGCGGTCAGGCTCGACAAGATGGGTTTTAAGGTAAGTGTGGGATTGTTTTTGTTTTTTCCAGTTGCGGTAGACATCTCTGTTAACGTTTCTTCTGACTGGTTGTTTGAGTTATAAATTATTATCTCCCTTATTTTAAGAATTAATATTAGATTATACAAGATATACAAACCTAAAAATAGAATATTATAGTAAATATCAATTAAAACAACCCAATATTAGGTTTTAATAAATAAATAAATAATAATAATAATAATAATAATAATAATAATAATAATAAATACTAAGTGTCGGAAGGTGACGTGAGGCGGTAATAGACTGCATCTAATCTATCCTTCATCGTCTCTTCAGGTATACGCGGGCTGTCTGCTGCCGAATGGTGAAGGCGCTTGCTTGCTGCAGCAGGAGGCATCGGCGAAGCTTAAGGTGTTGAGCGTGGACGTGACCAAGGACGACGAGGTGCGAGCAGCTTACAAAACCATCGAGAACGACCTTGGCGAGGACCTGAGTACGTAGATTGGAGAGGTTGGACTTGGAGGGGGAGTGGTGGGGGGGGGAGGTGGATGATAGAGAGGAGGGGTGGTTGAGAGGGGGGGGGTTCCTGTTTGGGCTAGTAAAGTGAGTGTGTGGGAGAGAAAGAGATTGTGTGAGAAAGAACATATGTGAAAGTTCTTGGCCGTGTGTGTGAGTGTGTGTGTGTGTGTGTGTGTGTGTGTGAGTGTCTGTCTGTCTGTCTGTCTGTCTGTCTGTCTGTCTTTTATTTGTCTTCTGGATAAGTAAATTTTCAACTCTCTTTTTCATTTACATCTTAAGACAGTGCAGTAATATGTAAACTATATAAGTAATAAGTGTGAGAGGCGTCATCTGGTGTGCTAGATGACGTGTATATATATATATATTCGTTCATAAATACATAAATACAATAAAAATGTAATATAGTTATGAATTATAGTTATTCATCCATGTATTCCTATTTTCCCTGTTATTTATGACTATCGATTTACACTTAAGTCTCTCTTGTCACGCCATGTCACGACACCATTCTCACTAGGGCTTCCGGGCTCTTGAGAACTACGACTAAGATATATTGTTTACTGGTTGTTTTAGTCCATCTATTTTCTCACAGTGTCTCGTGTGTTCATGTGACCTGTGTCTTATTGTTATCTGATACTGAACGCTGGACCTAACTAACGCCTTCTACCACTATCTGTTATCATGCTACTACCATAATCACCTGTTATCATCCTACCACCACCTCGAACAACCACTGTTATTATACAAGTACAGTTACCTATTATTTTGCCGTAACCCATTTCTCCTCCTCGCCCCTGCAGGTCTGTGGGCGGTAGTCAACAACGCAGGTATCGCGGCCTTCACAGAGATAGAGTGGTGTCCTATCTCTGAGTTCCGCCGTGTCTACGAGGTCAACTCCCTGGGTCCCATCCGCGTCACCAAGGAATTCATGCCCCTCCTCCGTGAGTCCAAGGGCAGGGTCGTCCTCGTCGCTTCCCTCGCTGGTGAGTTTCGTGGAAAGTTCCTCTGCTTTTGATCATGTTTTGAAGATGTTTCGTCAGCGTCAATTCGTTGAAGGGTTGGGAAGCCTTTTGAGGACATAAGTCCATAGGAAAAGATCGTAAGTGCAAGGCTTTGTGAACCCAAAGGCTCACAAGTCCAAGAACCTTCGTGCATAGGACAACAATTCCAAGAGCATGCAAGTCCGAAGGTTTGTAAGCTTAAGATCTTGAAAGTCCAAGACCCAGGAAGTTCAAGGGGAAGGTTCTACTTGAAGCTTCCCGAGCTGGTGAATTTCTTGTAATTTAAGTTATGTTTAACCTTGTTATGCCCGCTTCTGGTCACTATGTGTGACTATGATACCATTATACTTATGTCAAAACTGATCCACTTTAATTGTTGTTGTTTTTTCTGGGGTTTTTACCTTGGTTGTTTGTTTTCCTCTCGCCGTCTCCCCCACTCTCCTACCGCCCTAATTTCCGAGTGAAGGACGTCTGGCAAGAACGAGTGTAAAGATGTGGTCGTGTGGTGGGTCTCTCAGCGTTACTCGAAACTAGTTATGAGTTCATCTCTGTTTATAAAACAACAAAACGGGTGTATATCCTCCGTAATATATATCCAGAATAATTCGTACTTATCTCTACGTAAACAACTGTTCGTCTCCTCTGGTAAAACATAATAGGTACAGTACAAACATGGTCTTATCTCTTATGTAAATACAAGTCCTCATAAGAACCAGTAGTTACACAAATGTCCACCAAACGTCACCGCGTCTCTTATCGTGTTCACTGTAACTCGAGCCTTAAAAGTCAACAAGTGTTGGCAGCTCCGCCAACCTCGTCACTGGTTGATTCACTTCCCCGAAAAACTTCCCTATTTCCACTGAGTGAGCGTCGACCACTTCCACTTGACAGTGGAGGCTCATGCGATAGCGTTTCCTTTTGCATGTATTGTTATTAAAAGTTCAGGGCAGTTTCGATACCATTTCACCACCATCAGTTGTCGTCGCCCAAGAGAACTTAACTCGCTGAGAATGAACCAGTGAACCAAGAGACTCGAGGAACCATAAGATTACGTTTATCTACGTTCTGCAAGACACACCACACTGTTTATCGCGAGCTAAGAGAAGATAGCCGCCAAATGACATTGAAATTACCTTGTGACTCAACTGTATCACGATGCGAGCTGTCACCGGCAGCTGGGAGGAAGAACAACTTTATAAATCACCAGGAACCCGAGTTTTGAAACCTAACCTAACCCGAGGTCTTACGCCAGATGCTGTAGGATTCTAAGCTATGGTCGTCTTGCTGGAATTCGACTTTGTTTTTACACCATTAGTTTGTCGTGAGCTGAGTGACTCGAACACCTTCGGGTTTATGACAGGACACGAGACCCTCATCATGTTTTTCATATTTATTTTATATTTTTTCCCATTTTAATTTTTCCATATTATTATTTTACATCTTCCATTGCTTTTCCTCTCGTTATCTGCACATTAAGAGACAGTGTATCAGCCAAGGTCAGTACTATGAAGCTACAGGATGCTCTAAGTAGCTCCCACAGTTATCATCACTTTAACCACGTAGATTATCCCCTACCAGAGCCCGGAGATGCTGCCACTTGGTTTACAGTATTGTTAACTGGATCAATATTTATGGGACAAAACCATAAAATAAAATGGATCGATTTCATTGTTCAAGATCAGAAGTAATTTATTTGTTACTAAAACAGATCATACAGCTGTTTGTTGTATCCCTTCACAGATAAGACTCCTGTATCGTATATTACCTTGGTTTAAAATTCTGTATGTCTTATCTACTGGTTTATGTTGAATAAAAGTGAAAGAAATTAAACTATAATGTTGATCTAATCTTCTCTATAAACGATAAATTTATGTTAAAAGTGTAAAAATACGTCGAGGAAACGCCCATTCGAATCATCCGTTTATGAGATACAAATAAAATCATACTTAAATAATATGTAAATTACCCGCGACAGCCAGGGTGCGAGTGACCATCTGGCATATTGCAAGAGAGATACAGAGAACGATCTCAATGACCCAGGTGTTGACAGCCAGGTAATACAATCCCTTTAGGAGGGACGGAAAGAACAGTCCTTCATAATTATAGAGTTTTACTTAATCTCTAGATGGACGATGGATAAGCCAGAATATTATTACGTATTAGTAAGTAGTGTTTTATGCAGGAGGGAGAAGCAGGAATGGTTTTTTTAGGTAGAGATAAAGATAGAGAGATAAAATAACTTACTCCTATTAAAACAACATCGACGGGACGAGAGGAGGTTTGTATTGGGAACAAGAGCCAAGGAGATAATATTAAAAATGTGGGGGAGGGGAAGATACAATACAGTATATTGGTGTTGAAGAGTAAGACCTTCCTCAGCCACGGTGACTAAAACATCTGAAAAGCTTATTTATAAAATCTATCTGGTGTAGAAACTAATTAAACCTTAGTAGCTGATTAACCCTGTCAGATGAAACGCCATTTGTATCAAAGGAGAGAGAAGCAGGGATGGCAGAGTCCTATAGGATGTACTACGGCATCCTGTCCTCCCACACGTGACTTGTTTAACAACGCAGCACCCCGAGTTATACAACACTGCTATAGAGATCCTAGCCTTCTCCCTAAAGGATCCCCCCCCTGGTCTATGGTATGACATTCTCTTCGCCCGAATTCCTCGATCTATTGATATAAGTCCGCCAAGGTTGGGTGGCGTTGGGCCTTAGGATCTTCCGCCTTCGAGATAAGGAACTTATGGATGGAATTTCTATACAGTGTCGAGTCATTTTCCTGTGATTTTTGTTCCCTTGTCTTTTATCTGTTACCTGTGTAAGTGTCCTTGACGGTATTTGTTCCCTGAGAATACTAAAGACATCAGGGACAGTGATTCGACACCCCCTGACCCCCCTCCTTGCTTCCCCCATGCCTCCCTCCCTCCCTTCCCCATACCTCCTTCTCTGTCTCCCTCCCTACCTCAGTATAGTTCAGCATCATCGTCAGAATAGTCAGTATAGTTCTGTCATCATAACAACTACTCCTGAGAGAGGGGCAGCGTCTTACACGACCCAACAGTAAGAGAGAGGTGGTGTTGGACAGGAGGTCATTATAAGTAACACCCCCATCCCTTGGAGTACTGTGTGTGTGTGTGTGTGTGCATAGAAGACCCAAACACCGGAAGTCACGTGGTGTTACTCATCGTAGTCCGAGTGAGTGACCTCATTATCACCACCCCCCCCTTCCTCCTCCTCTGACGCACACTAAACATCTTTTATTTTGTAATTAACTCAAGGGACAAATAAACACAATCATTATTAAACTTTTGAGGATTATTGATATTAAGTAGTTGAGGAAATATGATAATTGGACTTAGAAGTTACTTAAGAGTCAAGTTAATTATTTACGGCAAGTAAGAACCTCTGTTGTTTACTATCACCGATGAATGGGACTACGTCTTGCTATATAACTGGTCACGTGATGATGTGTGTTGATAACGATAACAATAATAACAATAATGATAATCAGGTATGATAAATTATTGATTGTATAAATAATACAAATAAAAACGATTATATATTTTTTTTCTATTTTGAGTTTGTGATTTTCTTGTGTTTAGCGTTAAGCTTGTTCCCATAGCCTTCCCACGCTAGTCTAAATTGTAGTCTCGTGAGTCCGGGTTACTGCCCACGCACGCAATCTAACAGTCACGTGTAACCACAGACTAATCTCGAGTGAACTTTAAAGAGGCACCAGTTCGCGCCCTTTCAAAAGTCTCAGACGTGTGACCTTTTGCTTCCGATATCATAGTAACTGGGGAAGTTACCATGGCGACTCTTATTTACCCAGTATAAAGACTTTAGTTCTCTTTAAATCCTGCCGATACACTCAGATTAATGTACATGTTATGTAAAAGACACTGGTAAGCCCTTTTCATACAGGTTGGTCGACACAATGCAATGGATTAGGTCCGTTTCCCCTAATCACTGGTGTTTATAGGTCAATATTATGAGCAAGTGGCCGGTGATGTGTGCTCAGGTCTCCTATAATCCAGACCCCAGACTCTTAGAGGATTATAGGAGCAGTGCTTCATATAACTGGTGATGTAAGGACGCACCTGAGTGACTGTTTTAACTGGTGATGTAAGGACACACCTGAGTGACTGTTTTAACTGGTGATGTAAGGACACACCTGAGTGACTGTTTTAACTGGTGATGTAAGGACACACCTGAGTGACTGTTTTAACTGGTGATGTAAGGACACACCTGAGTGACTGTTTTAACTGGTGATGTAAGGACACACCTGAGTGACTGTTTTAACTGGTGATGTAAGGACACACCTGAGTGACTGTTTTAACTGGTGATGTAAGGACACACCTGAGTGACTGTTTTAACTGGTGATGTAAGGACACACCTGAGTGACTGTTTTAACTGGTGATGTAAGGACACACCTGAGTGACTGTTTTAACTGGTGATGTAAGGACACACCTGAGTGACTGTTTTAACTGGTGATGTAAGGACACACCTGAGTGACTGTTTTAACTGGTGATGTAAGGACACACCTGAGTGACTGTTTTAACTGGTGATGTAAGGACACACCTGAGTGACTGTTTTAACTGGTGATGTAAGGACACACCTGAGTGACTGTTTTAACTGGTGATGTAAGGACACACCTGAGTGACTGTTTTAACTGGTGATGTAAGGACACACCTGAGTGACTGTTTTAACTTATATTATTTACTTGTGTACGAAGACTTACATCCATGACGCCATACACACACACACACTTTCTATGACAAATACGAAAGATAAAATATCCATGAGGAGGTGTAAATGAAAGAACTCTTTGTGTGTATTGTAATGTGATATAGATGGAATGAGGTTATGTGCTTCTTACTGTAGATTGTTGTTACACTTCCCCTCCCTCCTCCTCCCTCACTTCCACCATCCTCTCATTATCTCCCTCACTGGGTTTTCTTTACTGTGTACTGTTATAAATCAGATGACGTAAATAGATGGATGAATTCTTGGACATGCAACAATGATCCTCTACATACTCATTCGTACACACACACACACAAGCGCGCGTGCACTTCAATACATGAATGCTTCTCCCGAGTTTCAACATACACACACACACACGCCCCAACAGTTACAAAATTGCAACATATCCTGATACTATACCGCCTCTCCATCAACAAACTGTACCAACACTTTTATATTGATACACTACAGTCATTCTCACAAACTATACACCATCTCAACCAACTATGTACCTTTATCTTTCCCTCATTATAGAAATGTTCTCAAGGGTGTCAATAAACTCTTATAAAACCAAACCAAACCAAACCAAACCTAACCAAACCAAACCAAACCAAACCAAACCTAACCAAACCTAACCAAACCTACACCACCCCTGGCAGTCACCACACAAGACGGGAGAAATATAATCACCCCCAGTGTCTCTTGCATCATAATAAAAACATCTAAGTCTCCATTCCTTCGATGCGTACTTCATAATATCACGACAGTCACTTGTTTACACTTAGCTAGGCATGCGTAGTTGTCCTGGGCATAAACTAGTTCGAAGAAGTTATGTGTTTAAAGCTTATTGAATAGTTGTTACGTAAATGGATAAACAATGGTTGTATTTTCAGAAGGTTAAATTAGTCACACAAACAGTCTAAACAATTTATACGCATCCGAATAAGTTGATTGATTGTAAATAAACAAAACTGAACTTATGCTGCCGGGAATGAATGAATGAATGAATGAATGAGAGTAAACTTTATCTCCTCATTATCTTAACATTTATTCATCATTCATATATACCACAGTTATTACTTAACATCTTCACCATTATGTGCTGCGCCGTTATATGTAGTATCATCACGTTTATCAGTGGCACGACATACTAACACGGCACTGGCACTATCAAGGACTGCCACCACAACTACCACCAACACCCTTAGTATAACCATCAAAATTCGGATATCTCTCCAATAACCATTATTACCACCATCTCCCACTCTCCCTCACTGTCACCACCATCTCCCACTCTCCCTCACTGTCACCACCATCTCCCACTCTCCCTCACTGTTACCATCAGCACCACTACCCTTCCTCCATCAGCATTACCTCCAACACCCTTCCTTACTATCCATCTCCTCCCCCACCCCCTCACCATCAATTAATATTTTATTCCTCTCCCCCCCTTCTCTTCATCATCACTCAGCTCCCTCTCCCCCTTCATCACTCAGCCCCCCCAGCAAGGCTTATCAGGTACCGTTGACCTTGGCTGTAATGACTTGCAGAGTATTCAACCCCGGCTCCTGCGTAGTCTGTGGGGTGGGGGGCGCTTTTGTCGCCTGCAGATTTCACACCCGCTGCCGAACCGGTCCTTCACGCTCCCTAGTGGCTCCTGGCCCTGTGTGTGTAGCCCCTGGCTTTGTTAGTGTGGCCCCTGGCTCTGTGTGTGTGTGTGTGGCCCCTGGTTCTGTATGTGTGGCTCCTAGCTGTATGTGTGTGTGGCCCCTGGATCTTTGTGTGTGTGGCCCCTGGCTCTGTGTTTGTGACCCCTGGCTCTGTGTGTATGGCCCATAGCTCTATGTATGTGTGGCCCCTGACTTTGCGTGTGTGTGGTCCCTGGAAATTTTTTTAGGCCTGTCGTTGTGAATTTCATCAGTAATCGTAGCATAACTGTGGACTATAACACGCGTCCAAACATACAACATCAGAGCTAACAAACACAGTGAATGAGGTTTCCCAGGTCGTCATGTAATGATATCAAGTTGTTTTTATTTTATTTCGTGAGTTTTTTTTACTTCAACCCTCGCGAGATTTTTGTTTTGTTTCGTGTTTTTATTTACTTCAGGCTTTGGGGGACAGGAGGTAGAACATGAGGATGGTATCTAGTTGGTGTGGTGTGGTGTGGCGGAGATGACATGGCTCAACACATTGTAATCCACCACGCATGACGAGTGTAATAAAATCTCACTCCACAACAGACTTCGATTCTGCCAAGTAATGACATTATAAAAGAGAGAGAGACAAGATGGGTGGAGGGGCCGTGTGATGGAGTCTCGGGCATGACAAGGTAAAGTGAACAAGGCTTTATGTTCACGAAGGTCCCAAACACGCCCTGATGTTAAGCAAACACTTGTACACACACACCACTCACGCATGCATACACAACACACACAAAAATTACATCAGCGAATTTAACACACTCACACATATATCTCTCTCTCTCTCTCTCCAATTGCTTCATTTCCCCTCGTATCATCTATTGTTTTCAAAATTTGTATGTATGTATGTCAGTGAGCCACATTTTTTACATATTTCTCATTATGTCTCACTTCTTAATAAACTCTTATCACTATATCACGTTCTTGCCTCGTTTGGTTCAGGGTCGTGTCCTCTGTTTGGTGTTGTAACAGAGAGACGTCCTTATTTACAAACATTTCACCACATTTGTTCGAAGTACAATGGTTATAGTTGTTATATACTTAGTTAATTGTTATTGGTGTGATTTATGCATTTTTTAGAAGGCTTTGGTCTTTAAGTTTGTGGTATGAAGTACGTACGTCAAGGAGGGCGGGGCAGTGAAGTTTGTTTACAAAGGGATGATGTGGATGACTTACTGTTTACAATGGGGCGAGGCTTTTTGATGGTGGTCACAACACACACACACACCTGTGACCTTCAACCACCGATAGCCTTCACATTTTACCTTTTTAATTATATATATATATATTTTTTTTATCCAATTCAACTTAGAATGTATAATGAACCTACACGGAGGCGGTGAATAGAGTGTAGCGGTTCAGAATACACATTGTTTACGAATTATTGCTTACTATTTATACGAGTCGAGGATGAGGGCGAATGTATTCACTCTCTCTCTCTCTCTCTCTCTCTCTCTCTCTCTCCCGGATTCATCCCACACAAAACTGGAAGCGGAAGAATGACGGAGATAAATTGGGTTTCCGGTGACTTGCTGACGCTGTTAAACTTATTGTAAGAGAGAGAGAGAGAGAGAGAGAGAGAGAGAGCCCCCATGTGCGAGAAAAAGGTTGTAATTGTAAAGTAAGGGGGAGAGGTGGGGGCGGGGCGGGGAGGGGAAGTGGGAGAGGGGGGAGGGGAGGAGAGAGAGAGAGGACTTCTTATAATTAGATTCAATTTACTGATAATTCCTTTCACGAAAAAAAAAACGAAGTCATTGACTCTGATGATGAAACTATTAATTTTGATTACCTTTAGTTTAATCACCCCATCCTAACGCTATACCTGGGGTGTTAAGTGTAGGTTATATTAGATTAAGTTAGGTTAGGGTAGATTAAGTTATGTTAGTTAGGGTAAGTTATATGAGGTTAATTTAAGTATGATTATCGTTAGGTTAATTGACCTTCAGACGAAATAATCTGGGTGTCTAATCTTCAGATGATCTATTAATCGAATAGAAATAATATTAAACTGAATGTCAACTGTGATGCATTAATAAATATTACTATATTAAATATCAACGTTCCAGGTGAGAGGTTTCTTAATTACGAGTGAGAGGAGACAGGTGTGAATTAAAGATCACTCAGGTATTTGCCGACCTGCCAGTGACTTGTAGTTCCCACTTAGACATTCGGCGCCCCACACCTCTTTATTGTTGTATTATCCCCATTATTCTAACATCACCTTCTCTGCCGCTATTACTTGTCTGACTCTCTCTTTCTTCTCCCCGTCAGGTCGCTACACTTTCCCCGGGTTCACCGCCTACAGCATGAGTAAGCACGCCACCGTCTCCTTCGCCGACGGCCTTAGACTGGAGATGCAGAAGTGGGGAATCTCTGTCCACACCGTCGAACCCACGCTTTACAGGTGAGTTCTTGAGCCACGTACACTATGAGCCGCCCTGCTGGCCCACCATTTTTACAGATAGTTCCTTGATATTAATTTCCATTATCTAGAGGCGTTTTCATAGCGTCATGTAAGTACCGTCTTGACCAGAACACAATTGGATATTTAAAATCAACTCTATCTCCATTATCTTCGCTAACTGTTAACGATGGCAACTCCATAAATTCTTCATCTTCTAAATACGATTATTTTTCTGTGGTCACGATTAGACCCAACCACCTGTATCCCCTCTTATATTTTGTTTTCCCTTTGGTCGGTAGGACTCCCATCAGCCAGGAGGGTCCCATACACAACGCCCTCGACAGGTTCTGGCACCAGTGTTCTGAGGATGTGAGAAAGTCCTACGGCGACGAGTACATCAAGGACTTCAAGACAACCATCTCCAGCCACCTGAACAGAGCCAAGCCCTCAGAGAAGATCAAGGAGGTCATAGACGACATGGTGGACGCGGTGGCCGGCGACGACCCCAAGGTACAGTACTTCTCGAGGCTCACCATCCCTCCCTTAGTGCCAGAGGTTCTAGGTGGTAAAGGTTCTAGGTGGTAAAGGTTTTAGGTGGTAAAGGTTCTAGGTGGTAAAAGTTCTAGGTAATATTCGTCTATCTCGTTAAATAATCAGATTTTTCTTGACAACGAACAACTTAATTAAATCCCCCAATCACATGAAGATTACCTCCCCCCCCCCAGCTCATTTCACCTGATGCTTAAACACCCAAACGCTGCATTGAGGAGTTAGGTTAGGTTAGGTTAAGTTAGGTTAGGTTAGGTTAGGTTAGGTTAGGTTAGGTTAGGTTAGGTTATGTGAAGTTAAATTAGAGTAGATTATATTAGGTTAAGTTAAATTAGATTAGATTAGGTTAACATTAACAACAAAGGGATTAATCTTAAAAATTAAATCAGCTTAGGAAGGAAGGGCTAATAATATTCAAGAAATCCACAAAAATCAAATACGTGGATTTTTAACATAGAAGACCTTGGTGGTTATAATGTTAAAATAGTGTGTGGATTAACAAGGCATCTCTCTCCTTCACACAGATCCGTTATGTACCCAGCGTCATCACACAGATCAGAGCCAAACTTCTCTCTTCTCTTCCTGACAACCTAAGGGATCACTTCTTCCTCAGCAGCCAACCCCAGACACCACCAGCCTACGTCACAGGTGAGAGATAGATAGATAGATAGGTGGGTGGGTGGGTGGAGGGATAGATGGATGGAGGGATAGATGGATGGATGGATAGATGGAGGGATGGATGGATGGATGAATGGATGGATGTATATAGATTGAAAGATACTAAAAAAACTCTCTTCTCTCTCCACCAGAACTGAGGAAGAAGAAGAAGCCTAGATTAATGGATCCACGAACCATCAGGCCAGGTGACCAAGGCCGTGGTAAGAGGCTAGTCAGAATGTTCTCCATGCCAAACTGGACCAAGAATGAGATGACCCCTTCACCTGTCAAGGAAAACGAGCCTATGTTCAAGTTCTAAGTGGGAGATTTTGAATTCTGAAGTTTTCTAATTGAGTTGGAAGGCTTCAAGTTCGTTCAAGTTTAAGGGCCTCAAGTTTCTGCTCAAGGGCTTCAAATTCAAGTTCAAGTTCTGTGATTTGGGGCAAACAGATAAAAACCCTCTATCAAAACAAAAGCTGGAACAAGATCGATGTTCCAAGTTCAAGTTCTTAAGTTTTGGTCGTACAGATAATATCCAATACCATGAGAAAAAAAACTTTAACTTCTAAGTTTTAGGCCGAACTATGGATATCTGTAGATAATTTAAAAGTTCAAATTCATCTGTTTTTATCGAGTGATAGTGACAGTGTCTAGACCCCCAAGTTCTAATTACATTCTATCCTGTGTTGTTGTTCCATTCAAGGTCATTTTCGGTCTAATAGAGTGATGTCATGCAAGTATCAGTTTTATTCAGTGTTGGCGGCCGTATCTAGGCTTATATATTGTTCTAAGATCACGTGTGCATTATTAACGGGTGCCATTTATATATAAGAAAACAAAATGACTGCAATTTCTACGTCGTATTTTTTTTAGTGCTGACAATTACACCTTAGTGGAATAAGTTCAAATTCTAAATGACATCAGTGAACTTTTTTTTTCATGTGGTGTCTTTTTGAATATGAGAACACAAAAAGTTTAATCCAGTGGAATTTTTTTTTTACAACTAACTGTACCTGCTACGTCAGACCATATATTCCCTTTACCAGTGGTAGCTCATTGTGTGTTCAGCTGCACTAGAAAACATGAATGAAATATCCCCAGAGAGAAAAATTGTATCATAAACTTCATGACCAGTTTAAGTACACACGTTATATCAGGGAGTCATAGAGCCTTCAAGTGGGAACAAGATACGTCGTCGTCTTGTTTACTTGTATAGCTATGAACTGTTGTACCAGAGCAAACATATCGGAGATGCTTACCAGGACACTTACTAGAGAGTCCAAATTTTCAAAGATTCGTAAGATACAAACTTTAAACACAACAAATACTTCACAAGAAATAACCTTAGTGGTTTCATCAACGATAACTTAACTAGATACGTTTAACATCACACCTTAACTGGAGCTAAAATGAATCAAGTTAAGTTTATCTCTTACATTAACTGATGCTAGTATATTTGTTTGTTTTTTATTCATTCTGGTTTCAATTAACTTTGATTATATTCTTTGTGAAGGGAAATAAAAACGGTAAATATACAGAGATGTGTGAAACAAATAAGTGCGCTTTTCGATCTTCACTTAGTAGGAAAAGTTATCGTATACATCTTTGAGAATCTGGCCCCAGGGACCTTCTTCGTTATGATCTCACACGCACGACCTGGTTAAGGTGTCTGTGTGTCTTATTACCTGAACTGTGGCTGTTTGTGTAGTGTTCTATGTCTGTATAACTCTCTGTTTGTATGTACAGTGATGTGTGTCTGTGTACATTGGTGTGTGTGGGTGTACAGTGATGTGTGTGTGTGTGTTTGTCTACGTACAATGGTTATGTACAGTGTTCTTTGTATAGTGAGACGGGTCTGTATATTACCTTCACTATACCATACGTGTGTCTGTATAGTGTACTTAAAAGCACAACAACGTGTACCTGTACAGTGACCGTGATTTATGTTGTATATAAATGTACAATAATTTAAGCTTTCAATTTATCAACCTTTGTTAATAAAACTACCTACAAGTACATGTCTTAAAAAATACTAAACCCAGCTAAAGAGAGTTAATTGTAACTATTAACTAAACAAGGGAGGTTAATTTTACAAGTAACAATTAAGAATCCGAATATGTACATGAACTTAGTAAATCAACTCTCATATCAATAGGACATATACTATAAACCTCAGACATGTTATTTTGTGGACATCAGTTCAACTTTAAAAATACATTCCTGTTTTCTAGTCTAATATTGAAGTAAACTGGACCAATATATTTCATCTTTATATACACAATATACACAATAATTTCAAACCATTCAGGTATACATACTCGGAATCCCATTTTCTGTATATATGTATGTATTCAAAGGGACCAAATTATCCTCACATTAATTCCAGTTGGCAGTGTATTACCGGGAAAATTGCTCCAGGGTTAATTACACCTTACCTGGCTTACAAAAAATGACTAATGAATATGAGTGTTTGGTGTACGTACCTGTATTGTGTGTTGATGGTGTTTGATGACGAGAGGAATAAGTTATCGTGATTCCGGTAAGGAGCAAACATTACAGGGTATAATGTTATGAATAAAATATTATTTCTTAATTGCCAGTTTCTTATCCTTTTATTTATATATACTTGTAGGAGAAAGTTTAGTAACACGAGAGAAACTTTATTAACAAGAAGGACAGTTGAATAATTAAAGACGATTAATAAAACAAGGAAGAAATATTACATGAGAAAGATAATTTAAGAAAATAAAGATTATTAAAAATGGAAGGCTTAATAACGAATAATTAAAAACAAGAAAAAGATCAGCTACAAAACATTAAAATCAAATGGAAGAAATTAAAAAGAGAAAACGATTTGAAAAACAGAGAGAAATCAGCGCCGACAAATATCAGAAGAAGGAAGAGTGAGAGACGACAATAACGAGAGGAAGAGAGAGAGAGAGAGGCAAGAGATAGTGTGGTATAGAATCATCAGCAAAAATAAACACTTCCAATGTACTACCCAGCTCCGTGAGAGAGGAAACTGGCCTCAAGTGAGAATTATTTACGAACACACTTAGATATATTCCCGACTGACAGACACGTTATTGTTTACTGGTGTTCATGGTATACTCTGAGACCGTGAATGAATACGTGAGGTGCTCACTTACGTTACTCAATACGTTAATAATACACATGTGAAGTTGTTTAGTCTCAGTTTACAGTGTGGACCATACTGTATATACCGGAACTTAAGAGTGGATGGAGCGTCACTTAAAGGTTTATTTATGTTTTACTTTAGTTATTTTTCAATGCTAAGTCTTTATTATTTCATATATCGGATCTTAAACGTGTTAGACTTTAATAAACTACTGAACAGTCCCCGAGCTAGATTACAGAGCTCTGGATATGTTGTAGAGCTAACAGCTACTCACTGTAGTACCAACTTGCATTATAAAATCATAAATATTTGGCCATGCACATGCAGGCGTAGTGCCTTTTTCAAGAACATACTTAAATGAATGTGTAAATGGGTTCCACATGTGTTGTGTGGATACAACACACCGACTATGAAGCCTTGGTTACACAAGTAAGCAGCGTAACTTGCACTGCATTTGACTTCTTCCACTTTCAACTTTAAAATTAAGTACTTCTTCACAGCCAGGTGGATTGGAGTGACCCACACACGAACCAGAGACTGAGTATCCACTCGGCCGCCGCACTATTCTCAGGTACGTTGTTAAGAACATGACCTATTATGAAGACTGTCTGATAAAAGGATCTATTTACGGTGTACTGTATAGAACATAATTATATGGATGAGAACGAGACGTCCAAGATATTGCAAGGAATATACTATGAAAAACATGCTAAGAGTGTTGCCAAATGTCACTGTTCAATACTCGTGTACAAAGGTGAGGTATCACAACATCTCGTTGTATATTGTAAATGTGTTAACATGTGTCTACTTTTCCAAACATGTTATATAATCATTGAGAGATGACTGGGCAAGCAATGGGTAGATCACAATACCACGAAAAGTATATGTATAAGGGCCATTAGTCCATTTGATTCACTACCGATTTATGTTTTGCATTTATATGAATATCTGGATATAATGGCCCAACGCTTCATCAAAGATAAACATAATTAACCTAAGTGCATAGTTAACCCAAAAGTGCTGCGTTCTCTATGATACATAAAGACAAGTGGTTGAAAGGAGTAACTCTTCTGTTTTGCAATAAGCGTTACTCGTTCCCACACGAAGCATCATAATTACGGAGAACAAGGAAAAGCGAGTGTGGAAACCATTCATAATGAGGCCCATAGGAACGAGCTAAATAATACTGTTCTTTCCTCCCTCGCTACATTTGTCTTGTGTTAAAACAATGAAGAGGTTAATGAATTTCCTGCTAAACACGGATATAATTTCTTCACACTACCCACAAACGCCATGGTTGTGAAGGGCACACCCAAGTTGCTGTTTTTTTAGTTAAAAAAAAATCGTGGTTTCAACATCGGATTCGTCGAATACAAGTACTATCAGTAACTATCTATAAAAAAAATCACAAAACTTCTGGCTTCGAGGCACCCGTCTCAAAATTTACTCCTTTTTTTTTGCGGAGATTAGTCCACCCAGGCACAAGTCACTGACCCACATCGGGGCCTGGGGGCGAAAATGTAATAATAATAATATTAAATAATAGTCATAATAATTCATAATAAATAAAATTTATGATAAAAAATAAACAATAAAATAATAATAATAATAATAATAATAATAATAATAATAGTAATAATAATAATAATTATTATTATAATATTAATAATTTTAATAATAAAGAACCATGACTACGAAACTCCAACTCAGAAACATTTTTAATGCAGCACTTGCCTCTGGCTACTTTCCAAGGAAATTTAAAACAGCAAGCATCCGACTTATACCAAAACAAGGTAAATCCCCCACCCAAGTATCAAATTACAGACCAATCTCTCTTCTAGAAACACCGGGAAAAGTCCTAGAAAAAATAATTAACCACCGACTGAGAATACACCTCGAACTTGAAGAGAAATACAACCCCAGGCAGCATGGATTTAGAAAACACAGAGGAGCCCATACAGCCTTAGCCCTAATTTACGAAAACATAGCAAACGCAATACACAACAAGGATCAATGTAACGTAGTATTAAGGGACGCAGCAAAAGCATTCGACAAGGTCTGGCACTTAGGGCTCAAATACAAAATTACCACCCAAGAACTTCCCAACAACTTTACTTCCTTTCTGTGTAACTTCCTTGACAATAGAGAGGCCAAAATTATCATTGGTAACCACATAGGCCCAAGCATCAAGTTATACAGCGGAGTACCACAGGGAAGTAACCTCTCGCCCACACTCTACACAATATACACGGCGGACATGCCACCTCCAATACACGGAGAATACGTTGCTTATGCTGATAACGTCACCCAAATCATCCGACATCCAGGCAAGGGCAAACAGATGATGGCACGGAAAACAGCCCACGCCATCGAGCAAATCAACGAATATGAAAAAAAGTGGAAAATACAAACCAATACACAGAAACTAATGATAATACACATTGCCAAAATAAACCCAGCACCAATCACAGTCAACAACGTACCTATACAATACTCCAACGAAGGCAATATTCTGGGACTCACAATAACAAGAACAGGCATAGCAAAACACATAACACAACGCAAACAGCTTGCCCAATCACAACTCACGAAACTACGAAGATTTAGCAAAATTTCCACCAAATTTCAACTACACCTATTCAAAACACTTGTCCGCCCCCACCTGGAGTATCCTCCAATACCACTTAGCACGATCAGCAAAACCAGCCAACTTAAACTTCAATCAGTACAAAACAAAGCTATCCGTAGAGCATCAAAGCAACTCCCGCCATACACCACCAAAATACAAAAACTTCACGAATTATACAATATCGAACCACTGAACACACGTACACACAGCCAAGCGCAGAGAATATGGAGCAAACTTGAAGAGTTGAAGGACCCATTATTCTCCCAGTTAAAAGAAGAAGGAACAACTAAAACACACAGCTGGTGGCCCAAGAGCGTCCATGCTAGCATAAAAGAACAAGACCCACTTTACACATATGTGCACATATAACACCACCATCTAACAAACATAAATTAACACCCATTACAATAATGAATACCAAGCTAGCTTAGCTTCCCTCCCCTCCACCTGCCTCCCTCCACCTGCCTCCCTTGAGCGCGCGGGCATGTGCTGTGGGTGGCCACCACCCCAACATATCAACTCGTCTCAGCTAGGTTGACAGCCCACCTGCCATCTCCCCCTCCTACTTTTCCTCTCGTTCCTATGCTTTACTTCTCTCTCCTCCCCTTTCCCAGTGCAAAGTCATTTGCCACTTTATTTCATTATCATCATCATCATACAAAATGACAAAAAAAGATCAAAAGTGAGAAACAGTATATGTATGTTGTGTTGTCAATGGCAAGAGAAACAATTGAGACCCTGCAATTGTGTGTAAATGAGGCATATAAAATTTTAAACATAAAATAACACCCGATTGTCACACAGCTCGACAAATTAGCTTTATTTACTCGGTTTACGATTTTAATATTTGATTTGAACACGCACAGGTACTGTAGACAAAATTACGTCTATTCATCTATAAAATTTTGATACCTTTCATCACCGAAGATTTAAAAAAAAAAATCCATCTGATTACTGTTTTAAGATACGGCTTTACACTCCCTTTCCCCACATCCCCCTCCCCGTCCCCTCCCACATCCCCCTCCCCCTTATCCCGCTCCCCATCCCCCTCCCCTTCTCATTACCCGTTCCCCCTCCTAATAGTCTAATACTAGCATTACGTCTCCGAAAACTGATGCTTATGGTTAGTTAGGTTATAATCTTCAATAAAATTAATAAGTATCTTACCTTGCCAATGAGGTGAGTCTCCCATACGGGCCTCGGAATCCTCTTTCACTCTTGTACTGTACTGGAGCTGTTATTTACATGACAAATTCCCAAACAGACGAGTGGAAGTCACGCCATCTGTCTTACAGGTGCACTAACATACTAATACACTCGCTCAACAGTATATCATTTTGCCGTGTGTAGTATTCTTCCTTTTGGAGTTCAACTACTGTTTGTTGTTCTAGACATCAGGTGGTAAGGTAAACGCCTGCGACCGTCACGATTTTCAGGAAATTCTATTCACTCTATTCTGGACATATTTCCTTGGCAAGGTTTGTACGTGTGCGTCAACAATTATCTCATACTTGTAAAAAAAACGTAAATTAAACTATTTCGGGTGAGTTTAAAGATTATAAACATTTTGTTACATCTATGAAAACTGACTCATAAGCAACACTTCACCGTCGAAGTATTTTCCTGAAAACCTTGACGGCCATGAGCACTCGGAAACTATTTGGCCTCGTTAATGTTTGACGTCATAAGGTTATTATTGCGCCACTTATAACATATTATTAGGTTAATGCCAGAGGATTTTATTTAACATAGAAAGATCCCTCGTTCCTATGTTAGTAACTACACTCGTCCATCGATGATATTATATACGAGATTAAGAATTCTATCTCGTTAGTGGTTATTCAAACGGGATTTAAAGCTCTAATTTCCGCTACTATTCCTGTATTTAAGGTTATACTACAGTAGTTTTAGCGTGATAATCAAAATGAAAAAAATAGTTTCAATGGGATACAAAACCAGGATTAAAGTCTCTTAAGATTCATGCGGGGTGAATAAAATAACTAATTCCCTCATGTGAACAGAGACACAGATCAGGTCCTTAATGGCGTCAAAATTTTAATGAGACTGTACTGTACCTTGACGTCTTGGATCACCTGAAGATTCGTCCCCCAGCTTATTTCACCTGAAGATTCGTCCCCCAGCTTATTTCACCTCAGCTTATTTTACTTGAAGATTAACCACCCTAATGCTAACCGAACCATACCTGACCTAACAATCTAACTTAACCTAACCTAACCAAACTTCTCTCAGGTAGCGTTAGGTGGGTTAAACGTCACGCGAAATAAGCTGGGGTGGCGAATCTTCAGGTGATCCGATTTTTGTATTTCACTTCCGGTTAAAAATATCCCAAATCTAATCAAACTTTGTCCCAAATTATAAATGATTTAGTCGAGGCAATAGTTAACGATAATAGATTGAGTTAACACTTATTAAAGCCACTGTGGCCTCTGTACTGCGTCCCCAGCTCTATAAATACATACCTTGGTGACTGACTGACGGACTGACTGAGAGAGCCATTTCTTTTAATCAATTCTTAAGTCTCTTTTGTTTTTATATTATCCCGCATTATCTAAACATGTTTTTCTTTTCTGATTCTTATAATGAGAAGAAAGAAAACTAATTAATACTTGTTTTTAGTGAAGACAATTTTTTTTTTTTTTTCTTAAGATTTTTTTTTATAATGAAAACAATAATTTCTTTGCTTAAGGAAGAAAATTGGGGGAAGACAAACTCAGTAGTTATTTTGTTCACAGAAGGACCATTAAACAACAACAAAAATCTTACATCATGTATTCATAAACATCAGAGCTTTTGTTGCTATCAGAGAACTTTTTTTTTTTACAATAACAGAAAATATAAACAAAACAAAACACGTAGGAAATAATTATGAATAAAGATATGGACAGGTAAAAATATATAGAATAAAAGTATTACCATTATATTACTGTAATAGATCATTTATTTTAAAACAAACTACAGACAAGAATAAACATTTGAAATCCCCTTTAAGAAATTCACTATTACAAGTATTTCAAGAGTGATATTGATTCAATGGTTAAATGAATATATTAATTACAATATTACCAGTTGTTACCTATTGCAATATGTCTACCCCGTTCAATACCTCAGGAAACATTGATGACCTTTTACCTTTGACCTATGGGGGCGTAGGGGGGGGGGATGACATATTTTTACTAAGTCTACTGAATGAACTCCAGTGGAAAATGAACCCAAAATCCAAACCTATATATCGATGTGTGCATTTTGACCCCTGTGACCCCCTGTATAATAGTCAAATATGCATCACTTCTAAAACGTTCATAATATCTGTAGTGAGGCATCTTTCTGTGAGGTTTTATGTTCCTTGATTTAATTACGACTGTATAATGACTCCCAGACCCCAATAAGGTGTTAGTGGGACCTTTCATCAATATAAATGAACGAAAATACATAATACTTACTTTTTTAAATGTTATTGTGGCGCTCAGGTGAATGCAGTTCTATAATGGCCTTTAATTAATGAGTAAATATATTTCTTTTAGACTTCACATAAGAAAATATGAGAAATAATTATCCACATAATTTTCATAATATTTTTCTATCTCCTACATATTACATGAATCTTTAATATTATTCTATGTTAATTTCTCTTCATGCAGCGGTATAGATGCGTAGATAATTAATATTTAGCATCTAGAACAGACAAACAAACAAACGATATATGAGTAATCTGCGGTGTCTCGAGTTAAAACAACAACAACTATTCTTTTAAATTCTCTTTAAAATGGCAAAAGTTTGTAAGCATTAAAATATTTATGCAGAAAACTCCAGACACATACAAAAAAAATCAGTTCTCAAGCAAGTATAACCCAAGTATTTTTTAAGGTGAAGAAATAAGAAATTAAAACAATACGGACCTAAATTAACTTGCATACAAAGTTTAGTTAGCAGCAAAATATATAACTATCTTGACATACAACAAAAATAAAATAACATAAAAATCTTTCCTTCTCATATATCTACCTGCCTCCCTCACATGACACTCGGAACTACACACACCTCACCTCACCTCGCAACCTTATACAGGGTGGTGTAAAAGTAGGTATAAATTAATCTGTTTACGTCAAAATCATTAGCTGAATGTTGTTTTCTGGGATACATTATGCGTTTTATTAATCTCCAGAAAACCAAAGAGAGAGTACAGCAGTGGGGGTGAGTAAAGCTATATTTGAACTTCTACGTCCATTTAGAATAGAATTACTATCATATACTTCATCTTGCACCAGCCTGTATAGAAATCAATGGTTGACTCGTTGTTTAAGCGACCAAATTGACTCTCCTGGTTGAGTTTGGTGTTGAAAAGCAGGAAAAAAACAGGTTGTCTATTCTTTATTGATGGTGGTGATGATATAGGTTAACGAGCTAGTTGTTGATGTTACCTGTTGAGTGCCCTAAGACAATGTTAGGTGACGGTACCCTGATGTAAGGTTAAAGGGGTCTTGGTGGTGTCCTTGGGGCGATGGTAGGTGAGGGGTGTATAGGTCTTGAGACTTCACAGGGCCTTCTGGGTATTCAAGGTTTTAAGGTCCTCAGGGCTCAGAAAGGCCCTACCTCCAGGGTCTTCAGGGTCTTCAAAGTGGGTGTGTTAGACCATGGGCTCGGTGGTAGTCTCGTCCCCATCTCGGTTGTCCTTAGTGGCCACGATACGAGATTTCTGGAAAGACACAAGGAGATAAATGATGGCGACAGTGTATGTGTTTTGATCTGTACAATATGTTGTCCCTCTCCATCTCGTTCTCTCACTTCACTTGAAACTTGCATCGGTATGAGTGAGAAGACAGGCACACACAAACAGCCAGACATGATGCAATGGCAAGCTCTCTCTCTCTCTCTCTCTCTCTCTCTCTCTCTCTCTCTCTCTCTCTCTCTCTCTCTCTCTGATCTCACCATAACTTAAAAAGCAATATATCAGAAAGTGAAAGTGAGTTCCTAGACTCGACGGACCATTAGGGATAGTGTAAAAGGTAGCGTGGCTGGCACTGCACTCGATCACTTTCACTCTCCCAACTGTAAACTTAGGTATCTATTCACAGCTTGGTGGGTTAGGGGTGTCCCGAGCGACCCTTGAAACAAAAAGCGGGAGTGTTTTCCTCTTGGCCAGCACACTCCTTAGACCAGAGACTAACATAACCTTAATGTAAAGACGTTGCCAAACTCGACATCAAAAGATAACATGACATCATCACACTTGAGACTGAGGATGGTCTAGTTACTAGTCTGAAATATCTCCTACTTGGAAATAACATGACAACAAGCAGGTGGCGATCGGGTGTCCTCTTGGTATAGCTTTCATAAACGATTTGTTATTTGATAGCATGGTGATGGCTGCTCTTATTGGCACTCATGGTAAGAGGAAACATAAATACTTCCCTGAAATGTGACAGTGTCAACCAGGAGGACATCTAGGAGGCAGCCTTGACTCTTGAATCAACGGGAATAATATTGTTCACTCAGCGGCTGCTGACATACTGCACTTGGTTAAGAAGAATTACCCGAGTGTTAGATATTTGCTTAAGGATGAATTACGTTCTGAAAGTAACTGTACAATATTTACTTGTGGGTGTTGTACTTACTTGATTGTACTGTACGAGGTGTAGCTCAGGGAACGAAGGGCTAGTGACACGCAGGGTGCTGGGGCCCATGGCCATGGCCGTCGCCAAGAACAGCACTGAGGCCAGGCAGAATGGGAAGGTGAACACCGGCAGCCCGTTCTGGTAGAGGAGAACATATGGTGAACATTGACAACTTTTTATAGACGAAAAGAACGAGGGTTGATCAAAAACAATTGAGAATTATTAACATAGATTGAAAGAATAAAACAATTCCACAGATACTATTTTGATAAGCTGAAACTGTGTGTTCTTATGATGTAAAACCCAGCCTCTTCCTACACATCTGACTTACTTCAACAGAGAGAGAGCAAAGGTACATGTACTTACTGCGGCGTAAACGGGAATAAGTGCAGCCTGAAGGTAGGTGGCGAAGACTGCGTTGATGGCGGCGACGAGAATGACCCTCGGGGTGGGGGCCATGAAGAAGGCGATGGAGCCGGCCGCCAGGAACCCGTTGTACCCCCAGATACCGTGATAGACCAGCGTGTAGGGTGCAGACGACACCACCAGACCTGTGTATCAGTTAACGTGTAGGCAGGAGAAACTTATCGCTTATGCGGTAGTTAATACAAGACTGAAGGGACGAACTAAGAGGCAAAAGGTACAGAAGAATATTTTCACTATATAATATTACTACAGTTCTATAAGGCTGATTTGGTAAGCAAATTATCGACTACGTATCATAGTTCTGCTAATATTTAAACCACTGCAGTTAGTACTGTGATGAGAACGGGCTCGGTGTGGGAGTAATCCGTCAGGAGCAAAGGACAACTCAGTGGTGTAGTCACGACTCTCAAGCTACCTATGTAGTCTTTTGATGTGATGGTCTGAGTGTGGCCCCAAGGTGTGGTACTCACCTGTCAAGGTGCCGAGGGTGGCTCCCAGGTAGCTGACGAGGGTGAGGGTAGGGGAGAAGATGAAGAGTCCCAAGAGTACAAGAACAGAACAGGCGACGCTTTCCACAGCCCACACGTGCCCGGCAGACAACAACGTTCCCAGGAACACCTGTAAGTAAGCAGACGTCTTCATTAGTGACTCAAGACTTCGTAGTCACGAAAACCACCGTTCAACCAAGGTCTATAGGATATATAGACTTTGCATTCAACAACTTTAGCTTCACCTGTCAAGAGATGAGCTTCTCGGAAGTGCGTCCAGGATTCAAACTCTCCCACTTTGCCTGACAAGAGGAACCGCTCCTGGTTTCAGCTAGTTCCACTAAAACAAGCTGACTCATCTTGTTCCCTTGAAAAAGGCTACTTCACTTGGTCTCATCGAAACAAGTTACCTCACCTGGTCCCACTGTAGGCCGGTATCGGGCTCCTCAGAAGGCGCTGGGGAGGCCTCTTCGCCGAAGCCCGCGGCCTTCATACACAAGAAGGTGGTGGAGATAGCGATGTTGAAGGGCAGTGTGTAGGCGGGGATGTTGTGGCCCTCCAGGATCCTACCCAGCCCTGCCATAACGCACACGCTGTGGGAGACACTCACTGGTGTAGAATTCTTGACAACTCAAGAGCAATTCAAACAATAGCCAAGAGAAAATAAATTTGGGAAATGAAAGACAGTGACACTGATAAGGCACTGCAGTAAGCTCAGATAACAGTGCCTGACAGTGACAATAGTGCCAGGTGTACATACGTGAACATGGCAGCAACGATAATGTATCCCCAGACGGCTGGTGAGAGTGGCGTGTGGAAGACGAGGGGGTAGAGGGCGGTGGAGACAGTGCCTATCAACACGGCGTTAAAGTTACTGTGACCAGCGGCTATGGCGTCGTCTTGCCAGCATAACAACTGGACAAAGGAGTAAAGGTTGTGTGTCGTGGTTACTGTTTTAAATGCTTCAACTGCCGTGTTATTTAGCCTCATGTAAAGATTTTTATTTCAATTACTTCGGTTACCATGGTAACTAATCACCATTCAGAAGGCTTTAGTTTATTACAACAAATAACTTTTGAAAATTTAGCTAACCTTAGCAACGAAGACTGAGGTGAGGGAACAGACGACGGCGCCTAACCCGCTCATGACGTTGCCGACGAACAGACCAATCAGGATGAGCAGCCCAGAGATGGGGTTGTTACCGAAGGCCACCTGGAGACAACAAATGTTATTGATAACGTAATGAAAAAATAAGATCAGTTCATTGATAAAATAGTAAAACCAAGAAACTTAATGACATAATGGAAAACTGACACTTGGAAAAATAGAGAACAGATGCAAAGAAAACAGCAGACAAACGTGCAGAAGGCCAGGCATAGAAACGAGCAGTCAGAGAGACAGGGACAGATAAAAAGTAAAAAATAAAAAAACAGAAACAGAAAGCACCAGACTAAGACACGAAGTAACAGAGACACACAAACGTACCTGTGCGATGCCCCTCAGCACACTGTCCAGGACCTTCACGACGACAGCTGGGGACTTCCAGCTGAACTTGGCCAGAGCGTCTCTCGCAGCTGGCGCATCACCCACCACCCACGCCAACGCCCCGGGCTGACCAGGGAGATACAAACACCTTGTTAGTCCATACACGCCCTCCTGATGTATGCGACACCTACGCCTAACACCACCCGAGCCAGCAACCCAGGCTTTCACGGAAATACACGTAGAAACTAAGAAATGATGAATTAATTCACTCCTGGGACCCAGAAACCCCCTTATCATCAGTCCTGGGCCCCAGAGACCCCCTTAGCACCACTCCTGGGCCCCAGAAATCCCCTCATCCGACCTCTATATGGGAGTTATGGGAGCCATAAATCAAAGACACAGAGTCAAATGTTTTGGTTGTTACTGTAGCTGTGGTTGAGTGATGGTAGCTCGTGACGTCATACCTATATAACAATAGAATCAACACGTGAGAAGAATTATACAAACCATAGAATAAATTATATCTGTAAAGGAATAATCATATACAATAAAACCTCTATTTAACGGACTATATGGAGAGGAAATTCTGTTATATCGACTGTCCGTTAGAATTGTAACCTCTATCTAACGAACTACATCGAGATGAAAGTGTAATATATCGTGGGTCCATTAGATGTGAAACCCTCCATTTAACGGATTATATGGAGAGAGAAGTCCATTATATGGAGGTTTCACTGTAACTACATAAAAACACAAAACAGATGAAAGGATTTTATGATAACGTTTACCATAGGACGTCAGACTGTACCATACACTCCTGGCGGCAGCGTTAAATACTACCGCTTAGAAGAACTCATAACCCCTTTTAGTCACGAGTAATCCATAAAATTTTTCAATCTCCTCCTAATGACGAACCACGACTCGCTAAAGTAACCAAGACTCATTTGACGTGTTTGTTTGCTTCACACATTATCTTGGTATATAATTCTGGTGTGGAGGATTCTGTATATAGTTTATGTGTGTGTGTGTGTGTGTGTGTGTGTGTGTGTGTACGTGATGGGTTTATTGAGCTTGAGTGGACTATTAGGTCAGCTAAGTGATCTTTAAATGTTAAAATCGTGCGTATGGACATATGGATCTCTGTGTGTATGTGTGTGTGTGTGTGTGTGTGTGTGTGTGTGTGTGTGTATGTGTGTGTGTGTGTGTGTGTATTGTTCCCACACTAAGAAGTTCTACGCAAAACAGAATAAATTAATCTTCATCACACGCCTTGACCCTAAGAGGACTCCCCCTCTTTAACCACTTCCCTCTTCGTTACTCTCTCTTTGTTTATATATATGTTGTTTTTCTTCCTGTCTCTCTTTCCTTTTCCTTCTTATGACCTTTTCTCTTAACATTTTTCTCTTCCTTGTCTCTCGGTTACCCATTCTTTCTTCCTTCTCTTAACACACTTAAAGAACCTCGAGTCATCTATCATCATCATCATTGTCTTCATTATCATTATCATCAACATCACGAGCATCAACATCTAGTCCAGTCTTACAACTGTTAATGGAGAAATTGTTACCCACAGACACACAGACACACACGCACAGTCATCCCTGCTGGTCGAGGAGAAAGACAAGATGCCTGAACAAAACATCGTCGCGTCGTGGTAGTGAGAAAAACACCAGCAACAGTAACAGCAGATCATCAGACCCAGACAGTAACTGGTTTGGGTGTACTGAACCGGGAACCATCTGTAGACACACGCACACAATTGTCCATCATCGTGTTTTTTTTTTTTTTTTCTTGCGAGTTTTTTATGTGGGAGATATTTTTCGTAGTGAAGATTCGAAAAACGATGACCGCTATTCGATTGAGTGTATTGTATTGGTGTATAAGTGATAGATATAATACATTAGCTGTTTCCTCATTAAAGCAGTGTTGTTCAGAACATATTTAAACTCCCGTAAATGAGTATCGTCTGCCACGGTAACCAACTCCTATACTGTAGCCAGAAACAGACGTGAATGTATGAACGTTTCTCGCTTTGTTTACAAAGTTGGGAACGAATAACTTAAATTCCTAACCGTGGGAAATATTAATTTGTGAAATTGTTCTTGTCTTTTGTAGCTCTTTTTTGTGTACATAATTAAGTGCGTAATTTTCTTAAGACCGGTTCTTGTTGGTCCACTACGAGGTCACAGCTGCTGACCCTCGTTGAATTAATTGATGTCTACTGGGACGTTTAGAAACTGACCAGAAAAAAAAGGGATGCGGGTTTTTTTTATTTATTTTTTTTACCGGCGTCTCTGGTGAGTATGCATTAAAGACATAGTGTGGAGAGAAGGGGGGGTTTGTGGGGGGTGGGGGGGAGGGGACTTATAGTGACTATAAGAACCATAATGCCGACTTTTGGTAATTCTATTGTTGCTAGGGGCCTGCTTGTGCTTCTTGTTTACACAGAGGCACACCAGGTACAGTGGGATAAAATTGGTCTGTCACTATTTACTGTTTCCTTGACCAAGATGTCAACGCCAGTACTAAACATTATATCACCTGTTGTCTACTGTTCCATTCCTCTCCGAGAACACAAGGAATAAAAAAACTCAAATCACTTATTAGTTCTTGAATTATTATAAAATTCAATAGAGCGAAAGGTCAATGTTGTTGTGTGTTGAATTGTTTTACTGTGTATGACATGTTAGTGTTGATGGGTTGTGTTGTCCATTAAGCTAATTCTCTCATGATGCCTTGAGATAAAACCTAACCTAACCTAACCTAACCTAAACTAACCTATACTAACCTAACCTAACGTTGAGGATTACAATTGCAATCTAAATCCCCCATATTTTGCCTGGACGAAACGTGACCAGTTGATTGTCAGAATAAAACGACCATAATCCTCTCTTTTTTAACGCGTCATTCGTGTTATTTGCTGAAGATTTTTACAATATACTGAAACTTTCTCTTTGTGTTGACTCTTGTTCTTTCTAGTAACTAATTTTTACATTTTATTTACACAATATTGGGCCATATAGTATTTCCTATTTAACGCAATTATTATTTTTTTTCGTCTCACTTTTCTTTTTTTACACATATACACAATTTTGGTTAATATGTTATGTGACGGAGGGATCTGTTATGTAACGGTGGGATCTGTTATGTAACGGTGGGATCTGTTATGTAACGGTGGGCTCTGTTATGTAACGGTGGGATCTGTTATGTGACGGTGGGCTCTGTTATGTAACGGTGGGATCTGTTATGTAACGGTGGGATCTGTTATGTGACGGAGGGATCTGTTATGTAACGGTGGGATCTGTTATGTAACGGTGGGCTCTGTTACGTGACCGTGGGCTCTGTTTTGTGAAGGCAGGCTCCGTCATGTGACTATAGGCTTTGTTATGTGACGGTGGACTAGACTCGATACTAATGACAAATCTGGAATTCTATGGCAAACTATGACTAACTTTTTACCCTCCTTACTTATTGATTACGTGAACTAACTTGAGGAAGATTCTTGAACTACTTAAGGATTTGAGCTTAGATTATCATCCTTGAAGGGTTAAAGCTTAGATTATTGTCCTCAACGGGTTGAAGCTTAGACCAATTCTATCAAAGGGGTTAAAGGGGTTAAATATTAAACTATTGTCTTCAAGGTGCTAAAGCTTAGACTATTGTCCTCAAGGGTTAAAGCTCTTAGACCAGTGTCCTCAAACGGTTAAAGCTTAAACCAGTATCATCAATGCGTTAGGATTCTCGTAATGTTCAGCTTATAAAATATCCACCCTGAGATGCATGTGTGTGTGTGTGTGTGTGTGTGTGTGTGTGTGTGTGTGTGTGTGTGTGTGTGTGTGTGTGTGTATGCGTGCGTGTGTCTACAGGTACATCAATACGTTGTTACATGTTCAGGGTCAACAATACTTAATACTGGGTAATTATACAAGTTAGTTCCCACTCCAAGGTGACCTCAGCCGATGAACCTACACAAATCGAGGTTCAGTGGCACTACAAGGTCAACCTCCGGATAATGAATCGTCAAGTGTAAGATTATTGAAAATTGCAATTAACATCAAAGCCAAGTGCTGTAAGATAGTAGGAATGGTGTTGTTGGCTGGTGGTGGTGGTGGTGGTGTTGCAAGGTGGTGGTGATGTTGTAGGGTGGTGGTGTTGCAGGATGATGGTGGTGTTGCAGGATGGTGATTATGTTGTAGGGTGGTGGTGTGTGCAGGATGGTGGTGGTGTTGCAGGATGGTGATTATGTTGTAGGGTGGTGGTGTTGCAGGATGGTGGTGATGTTGTAGGGTGGTGGTGGTGGTGATGTTGAAGGATGGTGATGATGTTGTAGGGTGGTGGTGGTGTTGTAGGGTGATGGTGGTGGTATTATAGGTGGTGGTGGTATTATAGGTGGTGATGTTGTTGTAGGGTGGTGGTGATATTGTTGTAGGGTGGTGGTGGTGGTGTAGGGTGGTGGTGTTGTAGGGTGGTGGTGTTGCAGGGTGGTAGTGATGATGTTGTAGAGTGGTGGTGATGATGTTGTAGAGTGGTGGTGGTGTGTTGCAGGGTGGTGATGATGTTGTAGAGTGGTGGTGGTGTTGGTGATGATATAGAATGGTAGTAATGATGGCGATGGTGGTAACGACGATGATATTGCAAGGTAGCGGTGGTGGTGATGTTGCAAAATGGTGGTGATGGCGTTGCAGGGTGATGCTGGTCGTCGTGTATGAGAGAGGAAGCAGCTGATGTGTGTGTGTGTGAATGCCTACACATTATCTACTCAGGGATAGCCTTTACTGCCCTCTTATGGAACCTAAGAGTTAAGAGTCAGCCGAGTCATCCCCTGAAGAAAAAATAAAATCATTGGTGTGTTTGTGGTTTATACGATCCTGAAAGAGAGATAGATAGAAAGATAAATAGATAGAGAGAAAGAAAGAGAGAAAGGGAGAAAGAGAGTCTGTCTGTGTGTCTGTCTGTCTGTGTGTCTGTCTGTCTGTCTGTCTGTCTGTCTGTCTGCCTGTCTGTCGGTCTGTCGGTCTGTCTGTCTGTTGCTTCTATTCATTTATACACTATCATGTCGGGGTGCATTAATTAAATATTTTATTTATGTTTATCATCGTTGTTTTTAATTGCTCTTTTTTGTCTCCCATGAACGCAGACTGATTTTTTTTTCTTAGTTAAGGCAAGACGTCGTGGTTTTTATCTTAGCAGCTGTTAGGTTCGGCTCGGTACATTTTCAGATATACAGTACATTAATATTTTACATATCTATACTCCAGAAACTGTATTCGTTAAAACCTCTCAACTAATTCTATATACAAACTATTTCTTCGTCATATTTTTCATTGACGAGAAGGAAGGAGAGAGAGAGAGAGAGAGAGAGAGAGAGAGAGAGAGAGACTTGAAAAGGAAGTTAGATAAACACACTTAACCCCAGTCTATGGTTGAGGGAATGCCGAGGTACATGTGCGGTGCCTCGTCTCTTATGGCCAGCGCAGATGTGTGGATTCTTGAGCGCCAGGCCCGCAAGAAAATCAGGGTCCACGACTGAGCCTCCTCCACTGACACTGAAAGCATAGCCATCCTCGCGGGTATTCGTGAGGGGGCGACCTATGCTCGCACTGAACGCCGGAACCTCCTTATATAATCAATGACAGCACTTCTGGGTTAGCGAGGCTCAAATTACGCCCCCCCTCCCCCCTCCTCCCCTGCCACCCAACACACACTAGCCGCCGTCGCCGGGCTAGAACAAACTGATGACATCCGTGTCAAGTTTATTTGGATCCCGTCACATATAGGAATAACTGCCTGTGACACTGTTGACCTGCTTGCCAAAGAAGCTACACAAGAAGAAGATATTGAAGCCACCCTCGCCCTCTCCCTGAATCATCTCAAATCTCGCATACACGCCACACAACGAGAAGCATTCGACGTAAAATGGACACACCTGAAACAACGGGGCAGCGTCACACTAGGCCACTATGACGCTGTAACCGGTGACTCCAACCGCCACTACAAAGAGTATCAATCTCTGACTCGATCTCAACAGATTATATACATGAGACTGCACCTAGGGTACAGGTACCTATGGGAGTACATTGGCAACCCTGAGCCTGGCCGCACTGTTTGTAAACTTTGTGGCCAACAGATTACAGATTGTCCCGGAAGGGGCTAGTTTATTGGGCACCCCCTTACATCCTGTGCAAGGTGAAGCGCAGAAGCGTTTACAGTGCCCAACTGCGAAGCATGAGGAGCTCATGCTTGCCTTTTATATATGGCCAACCCGACTCTCACACTCTTTCTCACTGCATCCTCACTTGCCCTATGACCTCCTCCTGCAGGTCCCCAGCCGTTACCAACACCTCTTCCCTCCCTGACCAGATATCCCTCCTAGTCACAGGCCTGGCACTTGACATTATTAGGGACCTGCCACGCTTTGCTATAAACATAAATTGTACCGGGAATTTTCCCCCCACACACTCATCATTCTGTCACTTTATGTAACTTGCTGACAAAACCTATGACCCATCAGGCTTCCACGCCCTTAATGCATGAGTCATAAAGGCAAGCATGAACTTAGCATGCTTCCCAGATGGACACTGTAAACGCTTCTGCGCTTCACCTTGCACAGGATGTAAGGGGGTGCCCAATAAACTAGGTCCGGAGCAATCTGTAATAAATCACGTGCGGTGCCTCGTCTCTTATGGCCAGCGCAGCCTAACACGAGGACAGGAACTGTTTGATGACAGTGATCTCGCTCTCCATCACTGACTGACACACACACACAGACACAGACATGTCAATTACATAACCAATTTATTTCTTGTTTATTCCTCATTTTATGGTTGTTCTACATTAGAGTCAGGAGGAGTGTTTAATGAATTATTTTGTGGAGTTTCAACTTATCTACGCTGTAAGGGGAACACTCGTTAACTTAGCGAAACAAAATGCCAATTGAGTAAAACAATGGAAATTGAAAACTCGCCTAAGACAGAAAATAAGATACAAAAAAAAACTCGCTTAACAAAACTAAAATTAAGTTAGGATAAATCACATGATGGAAAAGGAAACAGAATTTATAAACTCGTATTATAAAGACTCATACACACACACACACACACACACACACACACACACACACAACAACAAAGAAACACTGAAGGGATCTCTCAAACTCTAGAGTCTAGACAGTGGACGTCTGTAGTAAAAATAAAGAGTGGTAGTTCCTCACCACTACGCGGGAGCCATACTCTATCATTGTTGATTTACGCTCTGATGGTGGTGAATGAAGCGTTTCCTGTACTAGCAGTGTGTCCAACTCCTCAGTGTTTGAGCCTCACCGTACGCAAAATGCAAATTCCGAGGTGCTTGTTTGCTTGCTTGCTTGCTTCTAATCACATGCATAGTGTTAATTACATGGTTATTCTGCCTTTGTTTTTGTTGTTTGTAAGAGAACAAAGGTAATGATTTAAGGACTGAAGGGCTATGGTTAAAAGTTGGGAAGGACTGTGTGTTTTTGTTTTGGTAACCTGACGCGCGCGAGGTATTGTGGGGCGTGCCTAATGTCGGGTAAGGAGAGGGCTGTCTTGGTAAATAAATGCTAAACATTTTTTTTTTCATTTATATCTATGGAGAAATTTTATGGTGTAAATTAGCATTAGACGTTAAGTAAAGGTCGATAGATATACACTACATATATTATAAAAACCCGAAAATTGTATGAATCACCTGAAGTCGCGTTGGTGAAGGTATCTACTTCTCTAAGCCTCAGTGAACATAACAGTTGATTGCCTTCGCTAAACTCCCGTCTAACAAAGATACTGTTTGAGAGAAATTTTAGATCTGCCAAACATAACCTGACCTAAAAACTGTAATCAGGAAAGAGTTTGCGTATAAATTTAAACCAAAAAGACAAGTTTAAACAGACAGTATTATTATTATTATTATTATTATTATTATTATTATTATTATTATTATTATTATTATTATTATTACTACTGCTATTATTACTATTACTGCTTCTACTACTACTACTACTTCTTCTTACATTCCACTATTAAACTCGAGACTCTACCTGAGGAGCTTTACTCAATTCCAGTACAATTTATGTAAACATTTTAATCCAATGTTGAAAAATCATTCAGAAAAACATTAATTCCACTCGACAGTAAAGCATTCATCCTCTTGTCTTGAGAACATTGGTGTTTTTTTTTTCTCTCGCCAACGTTCACTCACCACTGGGATATTTTTCAACCTTGGGTTTGGATTTCTTCATTTTATGGATCACCTGAAGATTCGACTCCCCAGCTTATTTGGATTGATGGTTAAGTACCCTATCCTAACCTAACCTAACCTAACCTATCCGAACCAAACCAAAGAAGATAACATAACCGAACCTAACCTAACGCTAACCTAACATTAACCTAACCTTACCCCCTGCCGGTAAAGTTAGGGTGTTTAATCTTCAGGTAAAATAAACTGGAGTATCTAATCTTCAATTAATCCCATAAAATCCCACTGTTAGGTTAGGTTAGGTTAGATTAGGTTAAGTTAGATTCGATGCCTCTTCCTTTGCCCGGGTGATTGGACAGGCTTGCAAGGAAGTTGACGCGACCTTAAGGACTTGAGAGGAAAATTAACGGGGGCAGTAGTAAGAGGAGGTCGGTAGATGTGGATGAATGAAAGGTACTTGTGGCCTGGAGAGGATCCGGCCCAGCTGGCAAGGTCCTCACACGTCCGGGTGGGCACAACTCTGCACCCGCTAATAAATACTATGGCCCGACCTGTTTTGTGGGGAGTTGGCAACACTGACACCCACGTTTGACGACCATCCTATAGGATGATTTCCTTAAGTTTTTAAAAGCTACTGTGCGATACATCTATCCTGGAGGTAGATCGTTCATGAAATATCTAAGGCGATAACTTAGTGATAAACGAAGGAGAAGATAATAGCTCTCCTCTCCGTGCAGGTACACAGGAGACCAATGAATGAGTTAAGCAACAAGTAAACAGAAGGCTGGGTTGGTGGATCCAGCTGCCCGCATCCCCACTGGTGAAGTAGTCAACGAGAGGTCTTAACCCCACCAAGGACCCGGGGGAGGGCGGGGGTAACTCTACTGGATTTGTCTTTTCCTGTGACGTTAAAAGTGGTTTAGTCTATGATATTATACACTATTGTTTGATTTACCCACCCCCCCACGCACATACACACACACACAGCTTCTTCCCACCTTGTTATTATATATCATATTTGTATCACTTACCTTACTTGTATATTATTTGTAAATCAAGAGACCCATTCCCCAATTATGTAACTGTATATTTTCAGCCTTCCGGCTGCCATGCTCTTTCAATAAACCGTTAATTATTATTATTACACACACACACACACACACACACACACACACACACACACACACACACACACACACGACCTCATCTGCAAATTTGGTAAGAAGCTTCTACACCATTCTCGACACCGGCTCCTACTACCACCTGAGATCCCTAGCCCGAGAATTGCTGTTCGACACCACAACCGCATCCAGCCCATATGTGCACGAACTGATCGCTATAAGAACAGCCCAGTCCCAACCATTGTAAAAATTATCAATAACTTGTAATAAGCCAGTGTATTCACTCCCAGTAAATACTGCTTCTTGCACTGTCACTATGCTGAAATGCACTGTAGTTTGAGCTTTTCCCCATCTAGTTATTAAATATCTTATTTGTATCACTTATGTTACTTGTATATTATTTGTAATTCGAAACCCATTCCCCAAATATGTAACTGTATATTTTCAGCCTTCTGGCTGCCAAGCTCTTTCAATAAACCGTTAATTGTTATTATTATTATTATTACACTGACGGGAGTGGGATGACTTACTGACGGGAGTGGGATGACTTACTGACGGGAGTGGGATGACTTACTGACGGGAGTGGGATAACTTACTGACGGGAGTGGGATAACTTACTGACGGGAATGGATAACTTACTGACGGGAGTGGGATGACTTACTGACGGGAGTGGGATGACTTACTGACGGGAGTGGGATGACTGACGGGAGTGGGATGACTTACTGACGGGAGTGGGGTGACTTACTGACGGGAGTGGGGTGACTTACTGACGGGAGTGGGGTGACTTACTGACGGGAGTGGGATGACTTACTGACGGGAGTGGGATGACTTACTGACGGGAGTGGGGTGACTTACTGACGGGAGTGGGGTGACTTACATAATATATTCTTTGAAATGTCAAGTAAACATGATCGGTCAAATGGTAGAAGATAACAAACTAATGAAGATCATAAATCATGAAATAAAATTGACACGCCATACAGACCTTCTCAGAGCTCTTCATGGTAATGTTGGACCTTCAAAGGCGGCCATTTAGAAACCTGTCAGTAAATACTAAATACTACACGAGCCTCTACCTTAATATGTGTTTAATTTGTAAGTAAAGTATATAAGACTTCACGTTTAACATTCTCTATTCTTTACCAAGTCATTAGTTAAGTGCAGAGTTGTAAAGTAGCTAAATAAATTTACTTGAGTACTCTACTCAAGTATCATATGTGGGAATTTACTTTTTTAAAGGTACTCATGATTTTCAGTATTTTTACTTAAGTATTTTCTTCTATTACTTTTACTCCAATACAACTGAAAAAAGAGAAATTGATATCGTTACATGCCCCAAAACAATAGAAGTTTACCAACTACAAGCGTTTCTTCACGTCTGGACCAATCACATGCGTTTTCATATCGTTTCATCTGTGTATCCAACCGACGAACACGGAGTTTAAGCGCCCAAGCCGCCCTTTTCTTGTTCAGTGTTACGGAGGCAACAATCATCCACAAACTCCTCAACTGATGGAGCTTGATAGCTACTTGGTATGCCCAGGGGATGGAATGGAACTACTGAGGTCTTTCGCGACATCATGTGACTTATCTCTCAAGCTTAACATCCCACTACCTACATCTTCTGTCTTGTGAGCGTCTGTTTAGTCATGCAGGGCTTATAGTTAGGCCTAAAAGATCCTGATTGGACAGCCATAATTTTGAGAATCAGTTATTGATTAATCTCAATAGAAAGATTTGCAAATAAACATGTGTAATGCTATGTCTTATATTATTATCTTTAGTTAACTTTTTTTTTAATTTACTGTTGATTTATTTTAATATTTGAGACGATTAATTATTTTGTTAGTTTTTACTTTCAGTACTTGATTACTTTTGGAATGGGAATCTTTTTTACTTCTACTTGAGTACATTGAACTTCGAATACTTTTACTTGTATCCAAGTAACATTTTGCCAGTGTAACAATACTTTTACTTAAGTAAGAAAGTCCGGTACTTTCTAAAACTCTGGTTAAGTGAAAATAAATGATTCGATATTGATTCGACTGACTCTGTTTAAATACAACTCCTCTTTAAGGGTGACTCATGCAGTTATCTCCTTCGACATAATATATATCTAGTGACTGTACGCCAGGTAACAGCCTCGTAGTACACATGTAATGAAGAGTGACCATGAGTGTACAAAACCCGATCCAGGATCTTCTAATTGTTTGACTTCAGCTAAATTACAGAATATCGAACTCACTAAAATCGGGACTTCTCAGGATTTTTCTGTCCTGAATATTTTACTCAACCTACAATTCGCTGATCAAACACATACTTTTTTTTTAGTCACAGACAACAAAGGTAACTGATTAAGCAGGATACCGGACAGCTCTGTATTAGCTACAGGTGACTGGCCACTTGTTAAACCCATAGTGAGGCGGGCGGCTCACGGTACATCAAAGTCAACGTTTGACTACCGAGATGATGACAGGTGAGGATGGGGAAACTAACATCTGTAGTGAGCGTCGGGTATGGTCAGTGAGGCTGTGTCTTAAACACGTTTTCACATGCCCTTGATAAATATTATAATCTTAAACTATAGTATTTTTTCATCTACATTCACTCAAGTGTACACCTCTCCGAGGTGAAGGAGCCATAAATGATCTGATTATCAAGGTCCACACATACAGTACTATAACCTATGTGTGTAGAGCGAGTATATAAACAAAGTTTCATTATGTACAGTCAAGTTATTGCCTGGACCGTAATGCCAACACGTCTCTCCACCTTACCAGGTTTTGCACGAAGTCAGCCATAGCTCCTCACAGACGGACGTTACCCCGGATATAAGAAGACTCGGTCGCGCCTCTAGATAGTGACAAAAGGGAACCGACAAACAGACAGACTGATCAACTCTGTGGGACTTGATGTAGTGATGAGGATGATAATGTGTTGCTCTAGGATGCCACTGCTGGGCTTGGTCGTGGGTGGTGACAGTGGTGAGGGAAGTCGGGCCTCCAGTAAGGGCAGGACGGAGTAAGTGAGTGAGGACACAAGTGTCACAGAGCCACACACCTCGAGTACCCACCAACCCTCCAACTCCCTGCGCGCGCATGATCTTCAAATCCAAATACCCCCATTCCCCCTAAACACACCCTCATCCTCCCCCCACATACAACCTAATTATGCAAACTTATGAATTTAAGGTCTTTTTGCACAATATAACTGTTTCTATCACGGCGTTAATAATAACCACAAATATGCTAAAGTTAAATATCAGGATTAGAGAATGTGACCATTTAGTGACCAGACGAAATGCTTTGGGTACATGACCTGTGAAAATTGAGGACGATTATAATATGCGTGATAATAATTTGGTACAAACATCCTTTTTTTAGATAAAACTCTTGTGTAGTACGCCAAGGCTCACGCAGAGAGCAGTAGTTATGTGTGAGTTACAACAAACTTTCACTTTATGTTTGATTCAACTTAAGTGCTTGTGTGTATGTGTGTGTGTGTGTGTGTTAAATATTTGGACCAAAAGTCAAGCGGCAGATAAGATATGGGCGGTTAGACTATATTAATAATAATATTAATAATAATAATAATAATAATAATAATAATCATAATAATAATAAAAATAATAATAAATAATAATAAATTCTGTAAAAGCATCTTATAGGTTTGGTGTGGATATAGACTTTGCAGGCATGCAGTTCAGCATGTGTATAGATTATGCAGGTATACGTTTATCCACCGATGAAAGCACGGATCATACACACACGTCCACCCCGTGAGGGAACACCCTATAACGTTATCCGGGTGGATGAAAGGGATAGGTTACGTTACGTTACGTTACGTTAGGCTAGGTTAGGTTAGGCTAGGTTAGGTTAGGCTAGGTTAGCATTTTTTCCTCTACAAGTATATGGCGACTCCACTACTACTTTGTATATTTTAACACACAGTTATTGTTTATATACTTTGCATGCTGAATCAATGTAAACTTGTACGGCGACTTTACTTAATATCTACTGCATATATAAGAACATAAGAAAATAAGAATGGAGGAAATTGCAGCGGGCCTTTTGGCCCATACTGGGCAGTCCCGTTTACAACCAACCCCTATCGCTCATATATCCGTCCAACCTATATTTGAAGCTACCCAGCGTGTTCGGTAACTTGTTCCACTCATCCACTACTCTATTTCTAAACCAGTGTTTACCTATCTCACGCCTAAATCTAAATTTGTCTAATTTTAAACCATTGCTACGAGTTCGCTCCTGGCTGGATAGTTTGAGTACCTTTATTATATCTATCTATCTATCTTCGGTATGTAACTTCAAACCCAGACAATTCCGGGTTCTCAGAGCAGCTTAATATTAATTTCCAAATGCGCAAAATTAATTATAAAATGAAACTCAAATGAACCCTGAATTTACAAATGACTCCGAATCACCGAACCCTCAAACCCTCGATCCTCTGCAGTTAACGAAGTCGTTGATCTATGTAATGAACCTTAATTTGCTTAATAATTTATGAAATTTGTGTTAATTATGACTATTATTATCCACATACGAGAAACTACAGAAATGTAGCTTGACTTAGAGGATGTGGGTGGTGTAATGCACAGAAATTGAAACTGAAATACTTCATTAACCATAAAACTATTACATCAAAAGATCAGGGTAGTATACTGCACCCACCCTCACCTGGGGCTTACAAAAAGTTATAAATTTCATAATACAATAATTATTTTTACATAAATGAAATAGTTCATTTTGGCATGAACACTGCACTACATTAAAAGAACAAATAATGTAATTCTACACAAAGATAAATGTCATATCCTTGGAGCAAAATTTTTATACATTGCAAGAATTACTTTAATCTTTCCATTATTAATCATCCAACAAACTTGTTTCTTTAAAGAAGTGATCTCACTGTTCCTGTATGGTTGGATTTTTTCACATCTTGATACATAATGTTGTAGTGTATGGGCATCCCTAAGATGACACAGTTGACCCGCCCCTCCAGTAATATTTGTATCCCAGTCTTAGTCTCATTATAACAGTATCAACAGATGGTAAGTTTGTCCCGTAAGTTACACTGGTGTTTTGTAAAACGTACAAATAGTGCTGACAACTCTCGCTACATATGGCAATCACTTCTCTTTTTGTTTTGTTTTCCTCTCTTTTTTCTTTTCATTTCCCTCTTTATCGTTCTAATACTTTGCTAACAATATCTATATACATCCTTTCTGCAGCTTTTTTGGCCAACATATCAGCCATTTCAATTAAATGAATCCCACATGTGATGTAATCTATACAAACTGCACAGCGCATTCCATTTCTTGCATTACCGTGACCAGTCGTTTACAGATATTAACAATGTGAAAGTTACATGATTTTTTACTCTACAAAGCTTCCAATGCACTTTTAGTATCAACAAAAATATATGTTTCTTTACATTGCTCTTTCGCAACTTGAAGTCCTTCACAAATTGCGTATAGGTCAGCCAGCGTGGATGAGGTGCTGTTACTAATTCTTTTACAAACTGTTTCATCTGCATAACACTCATTGATAAGATATTCCCTCATAAAAGCACCACATCCCGCTTGATCCATCACAATATATATGTACAGTGTTTCGCCTGGGGAAGACTATTTATTTTCTCTAAAACGACATTTCGTAAATAACTGGGATGCCAATCTTCGTTTTTCTCCTCAAGCTGTAAAATATCTACTGTAATGCATCCTTCCTGCCATGATCTAAACTCTAAACATTAAATAAGTTTGTAATGAAATGCAATACTGTATTTATCTACTCAATACTCCATCATATTATTATACAGTAGCCTTGCATACTTGGACACATTATCGTACGGGACAACCTTTTATCTCCTCCTCTCGTAATGGTCCTAGGAGTTGCGGCTTCAGCAAGTTCCTTTACTCTATATTCTATACTTGGTAAATCTAACTCCATTCTCATTATTTCAATTCTAGTGTTCCATTGACACCCTAAAACAATTCTCAAGACCTCGTTGTGTATCACTTCAAGCTTTTGAATAACTTTCTTACTATACATTATAAGGCTGCGAGCTGCATAGTCAATAACTGAACGTATAGTACTGATATAAACCATCCTTAAAATAGGAATACCTGTGCCATTTACCTCCCATGCCAAAGCTCTTAAAGGTCTTAAACGTCCTTGATATGCATTCTCCAGGTATTGCATCTCACGTACTTTACTGTTGGACTTATACCCAATGTACATCCCAAGGTATTTGTAAACATCAACTTTTTTTAGCCTTAATTCATTAAAAAATAAATCCCCTTGTTCATAATTTCTGATCTGATATTTAGTTTTTTTCATTGTTAATTACAAGGCCCATTATACAACAAAGTGTACTCAATGCACCTAAAGCATCTTCCATATTTCTCATACCTTTACACTAGTACCGAGCCATTATGTTCATCAATGCGTTAAAAAGAGTGGGGCTAAGTACACCTCCCTGTGGAGTCCCCAACTACATCTCTTTCTTCTGAGTACCAACCCTGAAACCATACTCTAGCCTTTCTGTTACTCAAGTAATATTCTATTTCTATTTCAGCAATTTCCCAGAAACCCCTAAATTAATTAGTTCCTCAAGTATGACTTCTTTATTTTCCCTATCAAAGGCCCCTTTTAAGTCTACAAAAGTCCTGCATGTAGCCTTGGAATTATTCAAACACCTTACAACACCGTCTGTAGTACTACATAGAGGAATTATTCACTAATATATGCCTGTTATTTGAATAATGGATTCAGTATCGAGTTTGAGATCTGACGTAAAACATGACGTCATCACCAGCTTTCCAGGGGTCGCCCTAGTCAAATATTAGTTTTTAGATAAACAGAATTAATCCTTATAAATAGGATACAAGGGTTTTTCTCTTTTACAAACTGGAAGCGCAAGATTCTTTCAACTTTGAGAACATTTACTTTAAAAAAAAATGTGATTTTCGGGGTTATGTCGGAAATGGCGACATATAATTATGCTAATTGTGTCGTGTAGAGAACATAACATTAAGTCTAGTTCTGTCAATCAATCATATTTTTATTTACTTATTTTTAGTTAACTCTAATACTATACAAAAGTAAACAGTAAGGCAATTTGACCAAGGATATCCGATAGAGCCAGGAGGATCATTTGCTTAAGTTTGGTTAATTAGATATAGTATATCTATAGGAAGCTGACGGATCCCTTCAACAACACAAAAGTCTGTGGTTTAGAATATAGAAACTCACTCTCTTCTCTTGCTGTAGCTTCATCTGTTATGTATTATTCGCGTTTTTTTTTTTTTAGTTTTAGCTTTGAATTATTTGATAGCATTACTGATTTTAATGTAGTCAGGTAACGTGTTCCATTCCGTTATAGCTGTAAAGAGGAAAGTGTTTTTAGCTTGACTGCAGACACCAGGTATTACAAAATTGTGTTCACGACCTCTAGTGCCCTGCCGGATCATATCCCTAATCCTTACTAAGTTAGTTAGATACTCTGGGCACAGTCTGTTAAAAATCGTGAAAATATGATTAAGGCTCAGTTGCTTCATTCTATCCGCCACACTTAACATATCCAGCGACTGTAGGACTTCTGGTGTCTAATTTTCATGTCAAGAACGAGCTTCATCTTGTTTTGCATAATCTGTAGCTTGGATTTTAGATTATTTGATAAATCAGAGTATCATGAAGGGGAGGAATAGTCAGAGTGACAGTGTATGAGCGCCAAGCCAAGGTCCACGTACCTGTATGAATGTATGTGTGCTTATGCAGTATGTGTGTATGTGCACCAAAAGATGTCTGGATGGCGTCACAACACTCACAATTAGTTATTATTTTATATACACATTCCAAGTACTGCTCCCCCTCGCTCAAGGTCAGTGTTACGTCACAGTCAACAACTTAAAAACTGGTCTTTTTAATTACCCGCTACACAAAATATAGCTGTCTTGTTTTTTTAATGTTGTAAAGATAATATTTAATTTTAGGATCCTGGGGGGTGACACCACTAGCTCTCCTGCACTGTATTGTCCTGTAGTACTGCTTCCCTGACCCTAACCCTGATTCTGACCCTGATCCTGACCTTTGTATTATTTTATCTCATTAGACAGGGTCAGTGGAACGATCCTTATCCTTGAGTGCTAAATGACTCACAGATCCATGGTCACGTGGCTGAGGAGTGTCCCTATCATTCCCAATACTAAATGACACACACACACACACACACAAAACTTATTTCCATCCACACCCCCACCCCCACCCCCCACCAATAACCACTTTGTTCCTCCCTCTACACACGTACAAAAATCCCATCCCCTACTCAGACTATCCCCTCACACACAAACACACACACAGGCCAATTACAATACCCCCTCTCGAGAGTGAGTGCTTCTACCATTCTAAATTGAACACAAGTTACACACCGAGTCCAAAAAAAAATAACCTCGCCCTTCGTCACAGTTTTTTTGCCTTAAAAGAAGAGTAAATAAATAAAAATAAATTATTGTATTATTTTCCGAGTGTAATTTTGTCTTAACTGAAGGACATTGTTTTTTTTTAGTGTTTGTTTTTCATTTTTTTTAATCTCTAGTTTACTTAAAAATAAAAGAATTCAGCTGGTCCGTGGGGTAGCCGAGTCAGCAAATTTCTCAATAAGTTTTTTGCCGAGTTATGGTGACGTCACTATTTTGCGCAGGAATAAAAAGTTGATTTTGTTAAAGTATGACATAAATAAGAATATAGTGATTGACATTGAATCTTGTATAATTACGGAGTTGTTGATCTCTTCACGCGTGTAGTTAGAGAAGTATTGACCTTCATCCCCCAAAAATTTAGAATAAAATCCCGACCAGTTATTCTGCTGTAGCTCTTCACTGTTGTTGCTATTATTATATTACTACAACTACTACCACTTTTCTAACTACTACTATTACTACATCTACTACCACTATTTTTAATGGCCTCCAACCTCCCCTTATTGCTACTACTACTAATACTATTACTACTCTACTTCAACAACTATTTTTTTAAACGTGGCTTCTAATATCCCCTAATAGTCACACCTTCGCCACCATTTTAATACCATAATATTAAATATCCTAATACAAAAGTAGCTATCCTAGATGAGTTAGTTAAGCCGCAGATCTATGCAGCATTCGGTGATTGTTGCCTCATAGTCAAAATCTGCGATCGTTGTCGGCTTTGGAATCTTCGTTACCCTGAGGCAGAGTAATGCAGAACTAAGCAGAGAAAAGGACAGACGACATCTTAACGAGGCTGTAACGAAGCTTCTGGGCTGGTGCTTCTGTTCAGATAACACCTCGGCTATTCTTGAATAGAAGCATCCTGCACTTGGTCCCATTCTGCCAGAGTTTGTAAATACCAGAGGAGTGAAGTTGCCTTGTTCCACATTTTGAATTCTCTCCCCTTACTCTCTGTTCTTGCCCTTCTCGTTCTTCTTGTGTGCAGCATCGAGAGACAGGTTATGGTGACAGGCGGTAAAGGGGTCGAATACCCTGATACCAACTATTACCACTACTATTACTACAGCAACAACTGCTACTACTTATACATTTACAACTTCTACTTTTGGTACTACAACTACCATTATAGAGAAAACTGATACAACTTACCCAATCGACTTCCCCATAGTTAAAATGTTTTAAAGTATACAAAGACCGTAAGTCAGCCTCTACCACCTTGCTTAAGCTCCTTGCATGCCGTCTATAATATAAGATCAATTACTAACAGATGGGAATTTATGCCATTGAAACCTTAACACTGTAGACAGCACCATAGGACTTACTGTAACATTTTAATATAGGACCTGACACTGCACCGTGGGATTTTGTGGGTATGTGTGTTTACGTGTGTATGTGTGTGCGTGTGCATGTGTGTGCGTGTGCATGTGTGTGCATGTGCATGTGCTTGTGTAAGTGTGTGTGTGTGTGTGTGTGTGTGTGTGTGTGCGTGCGTGTGTAAGTGTCTGTGTGTGTGTAAGTGCCTGCATATATTCGCAAAAGCATATAAGCACCATGAGTTAACACGTCTTCATTAATTTCGTTTACTTTTTGTTTCGCTGAATGACACAACAGTATAATAAAATATTAAATTAGTGTCCAGAATAGAAAACAAAATGGTCACAAGGCTATTTTAATTCCCGGCTGAAAACTCTTACAAAAAACGTCTGGTTTCTTTATGTGACAGTCACCGTCCGGCTAATGGCATGATTCTTAAGTATAGGGACAAATACATGTAACCCAAGCTGGACTGGGCAAAAGGGAGAATTAAACGGATACATTGTCAGACAAACTCAAGACACAGTTTTCTATGTTAATTCATCACTGGTTGGAATACTTACGCTATTCGTGGTCATCATTTGGATAAAGTGAAATTTAACCCTCAGTTTATTTCACTTGATTTAACACCCTGATGCTACCTGGGAGAAGGATAGATTAGGTGTATAAATGACTACATGAAGAGCCTAGCATAAAGACATGACTATTGTAACATATACCCCCCAACCGCCACTTCTGCAGCTTGAACCAATAGACACTACGATAGGAGCTGTTGTGTAAGTTTAACCCAGCATTATTTTAAGAGGAGTTCCATAATCAGTGTTTTCTGTAGAAAAAATTAACCCTTATACGATTCCCTTCTCACCCCACACACACTTAGTACGATCTTACTCCTCCTGACAGAAACGTTTCCAATCGCATCAACCTATCGACGTGAGTTTGGTGGCTCCTCAACGCTGGGGGTGGGTGGCTCCTCAACGCTGGGGGTGGTGGCTCCCCAACGTGGTGGGTGGGTGGCTCCTCAACGTGGGTGACAACATATTAAATTGCTTATTTGTGGTGTCCTTGTTTCATGCTTTATCAAATGATAAGGGATAACGTCACTGACATGGGGACGTAAATCACTTGAACTTATAAATGATTACTAACAACTCAAGTAATAATAAAATAATAATAATAATAATAATAATAATAATAATAATAATAATAATAATAATTCTTTTTTTCGTAGTCCTTGTTCACAGTATGTGTATGATATTACAAGTTACTAAGAGAAATGAGATGCTTATACACCTCAATTAGGTCGCTCCTTGCCCGTCTGTAGTATAAGCTAGGCAAGTTCAGGCGCTCCAATCTCTCAGGGTAGTTGAGGCGCCGAAGTGCAGGCACCAGTCTGATGGCCCTCCTTTGAACATTTTCAACCAACTGACAGTCCCTAGCATATCTTAGGGACCAGACAGTACTCCAGATGGGGGAAGCAAGTCACTCTTGAAGATCGTTACTACGTTCTTATAAGACCCAATAATTTATTTGCCTGATTTACCTTCTTCTCGCAATGCCCGAGAACTTCACCCCATTGCCTACATACACACCCAGGTCCTTCTCACATTGTTTCAAATCGTGCAGTTTCTTCTTACCGTTGGGTCATATGATACGCCTCCTTACCGTTGGTACGCCCCAGGTGCATCCTCTTACACTTCATGACACTGAATCTCAGCAGCCATTTCTTCGACCATTCTTAGAACTCACAGAGATCCTTCTGCAGCTCTTCACAATCCGCTTGGTTCTTGATTTCCCGAAATAACTTGGCGTCGTCGGCAAACATTTGTATGGAGGAGTGTACAACGTCAGGCATGTCATTTATGAAACAAACAAACAACAGCGGGCCCAATACAATGCCCTGTGGTACCTCGCTTGTGACAGGTACAGATGATGATCTCGTGCCATTAATCACCACACACTGCTTGCGGTCATGTAGAAAGTCCACGCTCGGACATTTCCCAGAGTTCCGTACCCTTCCAGTATGATTTTCAGCCTTTCGTGGTGGTACACTGTCGAAAGCCTTGGCAAAATTTAGGTAGAGCGGTCATTTAGCACGCTGAGACGCGTCAAGACATATCTTCGATTAATAATGTCAACTGAACGTTTGTCTGGATAATGCATGTTCAGCGTGCATCGCCAGAAAGTGTTAGATGGAAAGAAAGCCTTCGTTGAAGACGTGATTGATCGATTTGGGACTGATGAGCGCCGCCTGCAGTATTTATTTAATCATTGAAAGTACGATGTTAATGTTCTGAGCAAGTCACCAGCGTATCAGACAAATAGCATTGGCCATCCCCAGAGTATCAGGATTAATATCGAATTAATTATTTTCGTTACATTCTAATGCTTAAGTCAACCTTATGATAATTTTAGTGATTAATAATTTGGTGATAGCACTGATAAGTGATATTGTTGATCACACAGTACTCGAAAGTAACTTATTATACTTGATCATACTTCTGCATGGATGTGTATACCTGTTTTGTATAAACTGGTGTTAGGTCTTGTCTTCCCTTCTTGCACTCCCTTACAAAAATCATGAGGAGGCCCATGATTATGAACAGTGCGTAACAGAGCCAGTAGGCCTACATTCCCACAGTACCAACAATACCAACAGTGCCCAACGGAGACGTGATCGACCTAAGTGGCTAAAGGCAATTCAGTGGTGAAGAGGATAAAATAAATAAAGTACACTAAAGTAAAATATTTGCTAAGTCTTACAATCATAATTAAAAGTAAAGATGTCCTCCCATCTAAATATTACATTTTCTTTTGCCGCAACAGAGAAAATGGACGTAAATAAACAGTTTCATGAATGAGCTTAAATGCGGAACTTAAACGACTTTGAATGAGAATAACTGCGGGAATTAGAGGACTTTGAATGAGTTTAAAGGCGATACCATAGTATTAAAGAGACCAATCAAGCATCACTTTAGTTAAATTACTAACAATAACAATAATATGGGTCATTTACGAGGGAAAAGTCTAGAAGAAAAAGGCTAATATTGACGAAATACCCATCACAGCGTTATTTGTTTTGATGTTTCTTTCGGAAATTAGTTATTGACGGTGATTTACCTAAAGTATAAATTAAACTACGAATGAACTCGAAAAAATTAATTTACCTTAAATATGATGAGAAGCGAGAGTGTTCAATGTCAGCCTTCCTCTCTATCCGGGGTCAAAATAAGTTGACCAACGCCAAAACACCTGGTTAAGTACCTCCTCGCTCCCGCCAAGAACGTGTACGAATTGGGAAAATGACAAATAATTTCTAACTTTGATCGTACATGCATATTTTTAATAAGTATTTAGAGTAAATTAAGTTATTCAGTAACATGAAAATAATACAAAAATATAAATAAATAAAGTCTACAAAAATTAATATACACAATAATACTGTACAGGTACTTCAAATTCTTCAGCGTTTAACAACGTTGACAAGACATGATGCCAACACTACCGATCTGTTACTAAAACATGGTTGCCAATTTTTCTAACAATTCATATATTTTTATTTAAGAATAATAGCACACTCTTCAAATCGATAAAATATATTACTCAGAAAACCTCACCTGGTACAATATAGACGCCTTACATCCCTAACTACAATAATGCGGCAATTACCTTAGTGACTGTTACACGTTGTTACCACTGATTCAGTAACAGATAATTATATAGTGAATGTTTTAATCCTATTATTTCTTGTATTTATATAAAGACTTGAATAGCCAAATAAGAAAGCTACCCCGTGATACCATGAGTGATAGCATTCAGTTATGACACGATTACTGGATATAGTATGCTCAATTTTGCTGATTTAAATGAACTCATGTAATAGAAATACCCTGTACGTTAATATGTGTATGAAGTTCTAAATCTTTACTTTTACTTTTATCCTCTGCGCCACTGATCGGTTCGTTAGCCGTTTGGGAGATCGGTCACGTCTCTGTTACGTACTGTTGGCATGTACTGGACGTAAACTGGCTCCTGAATGTATCGGAACCTGCTCCAGTGTTGGTCAAGTCTGGTTTCGAAACAACTCACACTCGGTGCCGTCACAACACTCTCTGGCAGATTGTTCCAAGAGTTCACAATTTTTATTCCAAAAAAGTTTGCCCTCAGATTTCTGGACTAGTGGCTTCTTCAACCTTGAGCTTTTGTTGTTTATTTAATAGTTTTCTTGATGAACAACGCCTTTCATGTATATTTTATTCTATTTCTATTTCAAACATAGATATAAAAATATTAATTATGATTATAAGTCTTAAGGAATCAAAATTTAAGTAGTGTAGCCTAAGCATTTTTTTATTATGACAGAGAAAGTATGTTGAAATTAATCCTGTGCAAGGTGAAACGTAGAAGCGTTTACAGTGCCCAACTGGGAAGCATGCTAAATTCATTCTTCCCTTTATGACTCATGCATTAAGGGCGTAAAAGCCTGAAGGGTCATGGGTTTTGTCAGCAAATTACATAAAGTGAAAGAATGATGAGTGTGCGGGGGGGAAATTTCCAGGTACAATTTATCTGTTTATGGCAAAGCGTGACAGGTCCCTAATAATGTCAAGTGCCAGGCCATAGGCATTGACAATATTGATGGACATACCTTTTAGTGTGCAGCCCAGGGGTTGATCTCAGCAGAAGGGAAGGTCAGACGGATGACTCGAGGCCAGCTTATATACCCCTAGCTGCTCCCTGTTCAGGGGGCTTCCCGCCAAGTATCCCAATACAGTGTAGTTCGTAGCAGAGGAGACGAGCAGTACGGCACGGGTAGTTTCGGGCAGCACAACTCGTTTACATTTTCAAAAATATATATATTTCGTGACGTATAGTTGCGGAATGTGTTCCTACACCCCTGTGGTAACCCGTGTCTCCAAACGGCACCGTCGCTGTAGTAGTATCACTATTTATGAATGAATGGGTATTGGTCGTTTAACGACGGACGTGGTCAGTGGACGGGTTTGCTCTAGGTCATAATAGGTTGGCCGCTTGGAGACACGGATTACCACAGAAGGTGTAGCAACACATTTCCGCAACTGTACATTACGAACATTTTGTATATTTGGATATTTTCTTTATATCATAAGTCTCCGAGTAACATGTTTTCTGGTCTCCTGTGCAGCTTCTGTTAAATAACATTACTGTTTATCCACAGAATATGAAGTTGATGTCATTTGTATCATTATTGTTAAAATGTTATTTCCGGTAATATTATTATTATCATCATAATTATCAATACGCGGATAAATATCATCGTTTCTTTTAGTGTCATCAGTATTTATATCTTTCTTTTATTTTTATTTTTTTAACATAATATAATCACATCTTTTTCAGGGGTTTAGAAAATTTTGATTTCTAAAGAGACAATTTATTTACAATCATAAACATCTTGTTGTCTAAGGAATAAATAGATTCGTCGAATAAATAGTTTTAAAACGTTTACAGTTTTAAGAATAAAATATAAAAATGTGATTGTGGTCCAACATGTCCACGAGACATGAGCGATAGATGAAGGAACAGACAGGTAGATCATGGACTGGTAGACTCTTGTTGAGACTCACCAACACTCAGAGATAAGGAAAGAATCAGGGCTGTGAAAATGGTAACATGTGAGAGTGAGGATCAGGTTGTGGCCTTAGTTTCCAGATCTCTGGTAGGGCAGAGCCACGGGTGTGGGTGGTACGGGCAGGTGGTCGCCCACGGGAACGTAGCCGTTTGCGCCAGCGGTGAAGGTGAGCACGATGGGCACGCCCTCTGGACCAGTGTAGCTGAAGTAGAAAATAACTTTGGCTTACACCCTTGGATGTTGTTATTTTGTTCACTATATAGTTCATTATTATGTTAGAAAAATAGTACATGTATGATATAATGTTATTAACAATATGTACTGTATACTATACCATAAAAAGTAGATATTTTGGAAACTTTTAAACACTTGTTTAATTAAAAGTATAATATCCAGCAGATGTCAGATTTGTGACAGACTAAGTGCAGTTTTAATTAAGTATAATCAGTCCTTTGTGTGAATACTGATAATGGTGGAGAGGAAATGGTCACTTCTGATCCTAAAACATCCACAAAAATTTTAATGGTGATGACTATTAAATCACCAAATACTGTAGATTATTACCATAGGTGAGGATCATCTGCTGGGTTGTAGGATTATACTGAACTGATACAACACAATTCTGTGTTCAACTGACAGATGTGCGTTACCTCATCACCTACACCACCACCACCTCACCTCCAGCCACCTCATCATCTGCACCTCACCTCCAGCCACCTCATCACCTACACAACCACCACCTGCACCTCACCTCCAGCCACCTGATGACTCCTGACCGTCAGCCTGCTTGCCGGCCTCGTTCCTGGAGATGCCGTTGCCAGTCTCGTACTCGAAGGTGTACTCGCCATAAGCGTTCTGGGTGCGGTCATCCTTCAGGATGGGGATGGGCGTCTTGTAGCTGTCAGCAGCCACGACTGCCACCACGCAAGCAACCTGCACGAAATTAGAACAATCAGCGTTTACAATCGGCATCTTTTATGCACATCAAAGACATTGTATGTTTATCAACAGTATATGGTCTTTCATTATAAGTAGACCTTCCTGGTCCGGCACTTGTACCTCACAACTAACACTAGACTATGGGAGCACTTTAGTAACAAGCAGCAACTCACAATGAGAAGACGATGCATCTTGAACTTGTAATTTTTGATACGTCCCAACTCTGAGCCAGGGCTTATATAGCCTGGTGTAGAGTGGTGGGCGGAGCCAAGGTGAAGAGGGCGGGGCTTGGCTGGGTGGGGCCTGAGGTAACATAGCCAAGGGAAGAGTTTCCTCACTCTATGTTGTCTCACAAGTCTCTAAACAACTTTTGTCTACTTAATTATTTACTTCGAGACAACATATGTAATGAACTCCTTAACTGGTAATTCAGTGGTAGGAAGAGCGGAGTTGTCACTAATACGTAAATGCTAAAATACATTGTCTTGATTTTTTTTTTAATGAGGATAAAATTTGTATAGGATTTATATCTGTTTCTATCAGCTGTCTTGTTTTAATCCGTGTGTGTGTGTGTGTGTGCGCGCGCGCTTGTGTGTGTGTGTGTGTGTGTGTGTGTGTGTGTGTGTGTGTGTGTGCGCGCGCGCTTGTGTGTGTGTGTGTGTGTGTGTGTGTGTGCGCGCTTGTGTGTGTGTGTGTGTGTGTGTGTGTGTGAATTCTCAAATAATTATACTATCAACTCGCCGCCAATTTAGTAGATGGTTCCGGTAGAGGGGAAGAGTACTGGACAGGAAAGTTTCTTTTAGACGCGGCTGATTACCACTTTCTGGTGATTCTTCTTATAAATGTTTATTACGACTACTTCCTCACGGGAAAAATAAAACTTTTCTCAAACGGCTTCATTATCGACACAGCGTAGTTATTGTAATGCTCGGTGTACTGTGTAGTTTAGTAAACTTAGTTAATAGCTTCCCCGACTGAATGACTCACTAGCCTACCTGGATCAATATTTTCCCCAATATATGATGGCGCTGCCTGACGTACAATCATAGTAGTAAAAGTGATGTTTCTTGTTTAAGTTGTACACAAAAAACATCAGAATGAGAGAAAGTAGAGGAGGCTTATTAGTTCCTCTTACACCCAAGCCTTATCACTATCATCTGACCTTTAATTGAAGATTCCCAGCGAGTACCATACACTTAATAATCATGTTTGCTAACTTGTTCCTCTCATCCATAACTCTGTTTCTGAGCCAATGTTTATCTAATTCCTTTCTAAATATTGATTCTTAATGTAAAACTAATACAACGTTTTCGCTGCTGAACTGACAGTTTAGTACATCACACTTAATCCCATCTTCCTTCATATCGTCCCTCACTCTACGTCTCTCCAGAAAATGCAAAGTTAGTTTCCTTAATCTGACTCTAGACGGAAGATTTCTAATGCACGGAATTAACTTTCTATTGAGCTTCTTAAATTTGTTTTTATTTATAAAGAAGAAGTTGTTCAATAGCTTGAACACCAGCCTCTCGTGGTAGTGTGGATAAAAGTAAGGTAACTGCGGACAACTCTTGGCTAGTCGTATTGATTTACATATTTACCATCAGGTTTAGATAAGTTTATGTATTTTACTCTTATTTACTCCTACGGTTGGTAGTTGTGTCGAGTTAACATCGGTGTGTTTTTAATGTGTCTCGGGGCAAGGTGTTAAACAACTCAATCGTAATTAAATTTGTTGCTCTTTTTTAAAGTTCTGATAAACTCATTATACTAGATAGCTAATAAAAACTATCATAAACAAGTTTAATTTTAACATAATATATAGTTACATACAAGTTGTAATATAATCCCAAACTATTTAATTACCAAGACATAACCCCTTAAGCAAACTCTAAATTACCCATAACAAATAATAAAAACGTGACACGAGACAACATTTATAGACTCAAGATTTTGAACAGTTTCCACTCCACAAAAACAACCACTAAAACACACCAACTTGATTATTCACACTCACAGTAGATGACTAAATGTATAATACACAGTCCTGGCAGAATTCCGGTGAAATATCCACAGTTGTTGCACAGAACCTCGCCCCGATGATCAGTGGACTGGTAAGGACAGTACGCCGCCCAGGGGTTGATCTCAGCTGAAGGGTAGATCAGACGGACTACTCGAGGCCAGCTTATATACCCCTAGCTGCTCCCTGTTCAGGGGGCTTCCCGCCAAGTATCCCAATACAGTGTAGTTCGTAGCAGGGGAGACGAGCAGTACGGCACGAGTAGTTTCGGGCAGCAGAACTCGTTTACAGTATCCAATAATATATTTTTCGCTACGTACAGTTGTGGTAATGTGTTCCTACACCCCTGTGGTAACCCGTGTCTCCAAACGGCACCGTCGCTGTAGTAGTATCACTATTTATGAATGAATGGGTATTGGTCGTTTAACGACGGACGTGGTCAGTGGATGGGTTTGCTCTAGGTCATAATAGGTTGGCCGCTTGGAGACACGGATTACCACAGAAGGTTTAGCAACACATTTCCGCAACTGTACATTACGAACATTTTGTATATTTGGATATTTTCTTTTTATCATAAGTCTCCGAGTAACATGTTTTCTGGTCTCCTGTGCAGCTTCTGTTACATAACATTACTGTTTATCCACAGAACATGAAGTTGATGTCGTTTGTATCATTATTGTTAAAATGTTATTTCCGGTAATATTATTATTATCGTCATAATTATCAATACACGGATAAATATCATCGTTTCTTTTAGTGTCATCAGTATTTATATCTTTCTTTTTATTTTTATTTTTTTAACACAATATAATCACATCTTTTTCAGGGGTTTAGAAAATTTTGATTTCTAAAGAGAATTTATTTACAATCATAAACATCTTGTTGTCTAAGGAATAAATAGATTCGTCGAATAAATAGTTTTAAAACGTTTACAGTCTTAAGAATAAAATATAAAGATGTGATTGTGGTCCAACATGACCACGAGACATGAGCGATAGATGAAGGAACAGACAGGTAGATCATGGACTGGTAGACTCTTGTTGAGACTCACCAACACTCAGAGATAAGGAAAGAATCAGGGCTGTGAAAATGGTAACATGTGAGAGTGAGGATCAGGTTGTGGGCTTAGTTTCCAGATCTCTGGTAGGGCAGAGCCACAGGTGTGGGTGGCACGGGCAGGTGGTCGCCCACGGGAACGTAGCCGTTCGCGCCAGCGGTGAAGGTGAGCACGATGGGCACACCCTCTGGACCAGTGTAGCTGAAGTAGAAAATAGAATGTAAATAATGACCCGTTATGAGACACGCAATAGACCTTTATCATAGTAGAGAAATCAAAATATTCTTGAGATTTTTTTTCACAATACATCAAAGTTTTGGCCAGATAACCTTACTCTTTTAGTTCATTGTGAATTATTTCCTACCAGTTGATATTACGCCAAGAATCTAGGCGTATTGCTTTCAGTAAACCAACAGACGAAGAGAAGCCCCACGACAACACCCCTAAACACCTGTCCTTAACCAACGCAACACATGTCGGTAGAGATGTAGTAAAGGTTTCTGACAGGTTTCAGTCTATGACATTGTGAATATCACCCAATAATTTGGAACAATGTAAAATGTGGACAGGAACAATAAAGGATAATTTGAGGTTATTTTTGCAGCTTCACGGCAGAGACTGTAATGTCAAGTGGTTTATATTATTGTTATTCCTGAAGGTGAATTAACACAAGAAACTCGCTTCTTTAAATTAAACTTGAGTATCACCTCCAGCCCCTCATCACCTACCAACCTGCACCTCACCTCCAGCCACCTCATCACCTACACAAACTGCACCTCACCTCCAGGCACCTCATCACCTACACAAACATCACCTGCACCTCACCTCCAGCCACCTGATGACCTCATCACCTGCACCTCACCTCAGCCTGCTGATGCTCCTGACCGTCAGCCTGCTTGCCGGCCTCGTTCCTGGAGATGCCGTTGCCAGTCTCGTACTCGAAGGTGTACTCGCCATAAGCGTTCTGGGTGCGGTCATCCTTCAGGATGGGGATGGGCGTCTTGTAGCTGTCAGCAGCCACGACTGCCACCACGCAAGCAACCTGCACGAAATTAGAACAATGAGCGTTTAAAATCGGCATCTTTTATTCACATCAAAGATATTGTATGTTTATAAACAGAATATGATCTTTCATTATAAGTAGACCATCGTGGTCCTTCACTTGTACCTCAACCAACACTAGACTATCACATCAACTCACAATGAGAAGACGATGCATCTTGAACGTGTGTTTTTGATACGTCCCAACTCTGAGACAGGGTTTATATAGCCTGGTGTAGTGTGGTGGGCGGAGCCAAGGTGAGGAGGGAGGGGCTTGGCTGGACGGGGCCTGGGGTAACAAAGCCAAGGGAAGAGTTTCCTCACTGTTGTCTCACATGTCAATGAACAACTTTCCTTTAATTAATTGATTAACTTTTCAAAACAGATGTGATTAAATCTCCATAAATAATTCAGTGGCAGTAGAACACGAGTCATGAATAATGTGTCTGTAGCTTAAACGTTAATACTGTATAGTGTAGTAATTGGATTACCTTAATATTTCTTATGCCTCTGTTTTCTCTGGGCTCTTCTTTTTTAACTTAACCTGTGTGTGTGTGTGTGTGTGTGTGTGTGTTTCCCCCAAATGTGGAATTTTGGGGAGTTAGCTCAAGTGGTCGGCCCTCTGGTCCCAAAAGTAGAACGTCCTCAATAAAAACACGTTTAGGTTGATATAAAGTAAATGATAGTATAATAATTAATGTAGTGTAGATAGTGTAGTCACGGACCATTTTAATTCGTTGTATTATTAGGCCCTTACGACTATTTTTTTTCAATTTAAAGCATAATTTTTACTCAATAAATCACAGTCAGTTGATAATATATATTTTTCTCTGATTTCTGTTAAGTATTTATCACTCGAGTACATCATACTGCAGCTGTGGCCAAACATGACGTCAGAGAGTTAAGGTCAGGAGGTGTTTTGTTGGTGGTCATCTCTTCATCCTTCTGTGTTTCCTGCCGTCGTAGTCATTTGGATCAAGTTTTATTTTATCTGTATTATTTCCTTGAGCTGTGGCACCAGTTACAGTACATCATTTTTACCTCACTTAATTTATTGTGTTTGAACAGAGTGCACTGCGGGTAAAGGTTATAGAAGGGATCTTGATCACCACGACCATGAACAATGATTTTGCTTATTTTCTTTCGTTAGTTTTAAATTTATTTATCTATTGTTAGATTTTAAATCCTATCTACCTCTTATCAGTTCACTAGCCCCTCGGTCTGTTCTTTGTTATTTTGTTAAGGCCTTCATAGTCCAGATGGTTTTCTTGACTCCTCAATGCGCAACACAAAATTTTATCAGACTTTTGTATTCTTTAGTGAATGCTTTTATGACTGAATTACCGAATGAGTTGCAGGGAAGAGGATTTCCCCAAACATTTGTACGGTGTTGCCAGACACACAATCATCACAAAAACAATGGCATAGCCAGTTTGAGTTGAGGAGTTTAACCCTCTGAGTGACAGGAACGACTTTAAGGATTTGATTCTGGCTGATGCCGCGCGAGTTTTTTTCAGCTTTGGGAAACCTTTAGCAATGAGAGGGTTAAAGGTTCATCGAAAAGTATAGTGAATTTCATAAAATTAGTTTTATTAGATATTTATTTACTGCTGTATACAAAAGAAACACATTTATAAACCAAAAAATAACTTGCTGGTTAGCTAACACACGGCACCTGCCAGTGTGGTTCAAGACGGTGTCCAGCGCCACCCTAAGCTGATGGACAACACCGAGCCAGGTTTATTTATTTTATAAATATTTACCATGCCTTGTGTTCAATCAAGATCAAATGTTAGATGTTAATAAAGGATGAAGTCTGCATTTAAACAAAATTGTGTACTTCCTTTATACTGTAGTTTGTTACCTCAGTGTATTTTAATATTTCAATATTAATCGTAACATTATTAAAATATTCTCCTTTTATATTGTATCTTGTTTAACGATTCATTACAAAAAGATCATAACAGATTAAGGTGCATAGTCTTCACTAGGTGCATACACTATATAACTCTCTTATGTACAAATTAGCTCCGATCCTTTTATATTTTACGAATATTTTGAAGCATTTATTCTTCGTGGTTTCATATTCCTCCGTATGGTTGTACTTTCTAAATATAAAGAAAATTATAATGACCTAAATAACCCGATGATTCCTCGAAACTAGCCCAGCATCACACCATCTGCACCGTCCATCACCATAGTTTACCATATACTGTACTATAACACCTGTACTGTCTTATTGTAATTTATTATGTATCAATATTATATATTATGACACCGCTATTGTTTTATTGTAATTTATTTTGTATCACCTAATACCTCTATAACGCGGACTACCTAACTTATTGTACCACTACAGTCGCCTATCACGCTGTAGTCTCACGTGGTGGTGAAGAAAAAACATGAAACTAATATTGAAAATCAATATCCTAATCTTCTGAAGCAATTATTAATACAAACTTGGTTACATATCACAAAGGAAATCTAATATCACTCATTTATTTATAATGATGATGCCATATATTATTAATATTGTCATTATCATTGCTGGCATTATTAATGTATTTCTTATGACGATAAAGACAACCCGACTTTTATTCTAAGAGGGTTTAAAAAATTTACTTTTAAAAATTATTTTTTATTTACAATTGTAAACATTGCTGTCCAAGAAATAAATACTCTTGCAGAATAAATAGCTAAAAACAGTTTAAATTTTTAAGAATGAAATATAAGTTGTGATTGTGGCCAAACATGTCCACAAGACATGAGCGGCAGACAGGTAGATCATGGACTGGTAGACTCTTGTTGAGACTCACCAACACTCAGAGATAAGTGAAGAATCAGGACCGTGAAAATGGAAACATATGAGAGTGAGGATCAGGTTGTAGGTTTAGTTTCCAGATCTCTGGTAGGGCAGAGCCACAGGTGTGGGTGGTACGGGCAGGTGGTCGCCCACGGGAACGTAGCCGTTTGCGCCAGCGGTGAAGGTGAGCACGATGGGCACGCCCTCTGGACCAGTGTAGCTGAAGTAAAAAATAACTTTGGCTTACACCCTTGGATGTTGTTATTTTGTTCACTATATAGTTCATTATTATGTTAGAAAAATAGTACATGTATGATATAATGTTATTAACAATATGTACTGTATACTATACCATAAAAAGTAGATATTTTGGAAACTTTTAAACACTTGTTTAATTAAAAGTATAATATCCAGCAGATGTCAGATTTGTGACAGACTAAGTGCAGTTTTAATTAAGTATAATCAGTCCTTTGTGTGAATACTGATAATGGTGGAGAGGAAATGGTCACTTCTGATCCTAAAACATCCACAAAAATTTTAATGGTGATGACTATTAAATCACCAAATACTGTAGATTATTACCATAGGTGAGGATCATCTGCTGGGTTCTAGGATTATACTGAACTGATACAACACAATTCTGTGTTCAACTGACAGATGTGCGTTACCTCATCACCACCACCACCACCTGCACCTCACCTCCAGCCACCTCATCACCTACACAACCACCACCTGCACCTCACCTCCAGCCACCTGATGACTCCTGACCGTCAGCCTGCTTGCCGGCCTCGTTCCTGGAGATGCCGTTGCCAGTCTCGTACTCTAAGGTGTACTCGCCATAAGCGTTCTGGGTGCGGTCATCCTTCAGGATGGGGATGGGCGTCTTGTAGCTGTCAGCAGCCACGACTGCCACCACGCAAGCGAACTGGAATCAAGGATACCATTGAATTATATGTATCAAGTATTTGAGTAATAGAAGAGATTTTCAACATTAATTTCACGTTTTGATTTGAAGTGACATGGATGAAAAGATCCTGTATATTTGGAATGTTTCACTGTACTCACGAGGAAGAGTCGGTTCATGGTGGTGTCTTCTCGGTGTTTGGACTGAGAGTGGTGAAGTTGTGCAGGAGCCGGTGCCTTATATACAGTACTGCCATCTGTTCCAAGGCTACACTCGCCACCTGGACTTGCTCCATGGAGAAATCTTCTTTACTCTCTTACTTCTGACTCTGCCCCGCCCCTCTAAAACACAACCTCTGGTGTTAATTAGTGATCGGCGACGTTCACATCAGCACAATAGATCGGACTCCTCGCCATGTTACTTGACATGAATAATACAAATACTGACAACTCCTTTCGTTTTGATTTTAATTATTGCGTCAGAATCAGTATCGTTTATAACTGAATTCCCATATATTAACTGAAGATGGATTACAATGTTGTCATACTTAAACGGGATTCTGTTTCTGTTTCCTGTGTTCTTAAATGAGTGTTATTAAAATCCTCTCCCGGACTTTATACGCGCGATCCTTCGTCAATGTTTATTTTCTCGCCCGTTTTAACTGTTCCTCCCATGTGTTCCTTCAGTACCTCCCATGTGTTCCTTCAGTACCTCCTATGTGTTCCTTCAGTACCTCCCATGTGTTCCCCCAGTACCTCCCATGTGTTCCTTCAGTACCTCCTATGTGTTCCTTCAGTACCTCCCATGTGTTCCCCCAGTACCTCCCATGTGTTCCTTCAGTACCTCCTATGTGTTCCTTCAGTACCTCCTATGTGTTCCTTCAGTACCTCCCATGTGTTCCCCCAGTACCTCCCATGTGTTCCTCGCAAACCCTCACTCATCTGTCACTCAGTTGTACAGTATAGTTAATATATTATTAGTGCGTCATAAGCTCGAAGTCTTCAGGATTCGAGCTATAATTTCTCTTCTTAAACACGGCGATGTGGGAACGGGCCTCAACTGTCTCACTTCATCTACACGACACAAATATGGAAGCTAAAAAGTGGTATTAAAATTAACCTTAAACTCTAGCGTAAGTAAATGCGTACCTTCATATCCTTAGGAAAGGTGAGATAATTTAGTTTTGAAACAGCTGGAAGTCATTGTATGTGTATTATGTATGTTGTATGTATACCATGTATGTACTCTATATATAATACACATACAGTCATTACCTATAGGAGTGTTCTTTCTGCTCGTGGTTTAGTCAAAGGGTTTCTCTTGGTCTGAAACCTCCTCGAGACGTAAGTTCGAATCCAAATTGAAGATTATGAGTGTGTCCTAAGGTTCTGTCTTTGTTGCCAGTGTATTAAAGGAGGTTCCAGGTGTAGTGAGATACCTGTTTTGTTACTGTTTAAATTGGATGCCAAAGGTGTTGATAATATTTACAGAGCCTTGAGGTGTTTTTACTCATGAAAGTATCGAAATAAACTGTAAATATAATCTCTCTCTCTCAAGGTAAGCACAGAAGATTGTTTAAGCATTTTCCAATGTTCATATATATAGCTACAGTAACCTAGTTGTAGCCAGACCTTCCCACCGGGGTAACGTGTGACCTCGTGAACAACCTGACGAAACACCTCCCTCCACCACACCTTCCTGATGGGGTTCACCCAGCCAGCCTCCACACATACCGCCGCTTCACCACCATAACCTATACTTCGACCTTCCTAGTAATGAACTACTCTTCCGCCCGGAACTTCTGCGTGAGTGAAACTTGACCTACAGACGAAGAACAAAATGAAAACCGAGGTCATGAAATAGGTCAAGGGCCATCTTAACTTCACCCTCTTCCCTCTGCAACTATGGTTCCTACTATAAAATGCAATGTCTTTCCTTATCCCGTTAAGAGTGGGTTAGGGGTGAGGTCATGAGTCCTTCCTGATGGTGGACACAACCACAACCAAAGGACGACTCAAGTTATTGTACCAGAGAGAACCGCATCGTCAGGAGGATGAGGGTGAGAGTGAGGGAACGACAGAGGAAAAGGAGGAGAAGGGGGAGAAGAAGAAGGAGGTCATGGAGAAGAAGGAGGCCATGGAGAAGGAAAAAGAGGCCGAGGAGGAAAAGAAGGCCAAGGAGGAGGAGGAGGAAAAGGAGGACAAATCAGCAGCACTGTGTATAGTGAGAGTACTGGAAGGAACATCGCTCTAACTTCACTACGGCGATGTCTTACTAACACAAGGCCAGGGAATATTATACAGTATGTTTACTAGGGGGTTGTCTCTCACGTCTAGAGGGGAGATGGTGAGGGGATGAGGGGAGAAGAAAGGGAAGCTTATCCTAGTTCTTACTTGTCCTTAGCCTCACCTTTAACCTCCCTCTTATCTCTCTCTACGTCACTTTATCCTTTCCTCTACCTTCCTTCCTTTCAACTATACCTCCACCTTCCTCACCTCTCTCTCTCTCTCTCTCTCTCTCCTACCCTTCCCTCCTTCCAATATCCTTATCTCCTTTCTCCTGCCTTAATTTTCTCTTTTCCTCCTCCTTCCAACCTATTTTCTCCCCTTCAATCTACCTTTACCTCCACCTTACCTCTTCCTACCCTTCACCTAAGTACCCCTTCCTCCCTCTCCTCACAGTCCCTTCACCTACTACCCAACCTGCTTCCCCTCACTCCGGCATCTACACCACATACCAGGTAACAAGGTCCGCGAGGTGAGTTGCTCCTCCCTGGCCGCCGGATGCTAGTGAAGGCGTTAATGTATTCTAGGTCAGTATTCAGCGTCTAGACAGCGGTCATGGTCGCAAACGGGGCACCTGGGGCTGGGAGAGATCGCTGGGTCATTTAAAGCCGCAAGAGAGAGGAAAGGTGAGTGGAGAGCCGTAGTCACTCCCTCCCGCAAAGGGAAAGGGTAGGGAGGGGAGGGGAGAGGAGGGGAGGGGAGGGCCGCAGTTACGCCTTGCCGCAAATAACCGGGAAGTAGAGTACCTAACCTAACCTAACCTGATATAACTTAACATAGCCTAAGCTAACCTAACCTAACCTAACCAAACCTAACTTTTAAAACATAACTAATAAATAAACCTTTACAGAAAAATCAAAAGACCTTTACTTGAAAAAAAAATGTTTAATATATAGAAGAAAACTTAATCAAATATTACAAGAAAATTATATAATTTTTTTTTGGGGGGGGGCATGAAGACTGAATGGTAAAGAAATGGTTTATTGACATTAACAAACAACAAAGTCAGTGTGTGTGTGTGTATAAACCTCACGACCCTTCATGAATATTCTACACGTGTCAGTAAGAGTAAGTATGAGGGATGAGTGAGAGGTATCCGGCCGGTCAGTATCCCCCAAGGTTATGAGACGATGGAGTAACACCGCCCACTGGACCTAATCAATTATGGGGGTTGCGATACTTTTATTAGGCGTGCGTGTGTGTGTGTGTGTGACCAGATTAGTAAATACACTAACTCATCAACAATTAAACACAGGGGGAGATAGAACTTTCTGTATAAAGTCAGTAATGTATAATGTTATGTTCCTACACTGGCTCTCTGTTCACTGGCTGGTGGTACAATACTTACGGAGGATTATTAAATTTTCATAACCTAAATCTTTCCCTTAATAATTTCTGCTGTCTGAACCTAATTTTAGCAGCTACTTTTATATCACAGTTTTAGTTAATTATATATACCAATTAAATGTTTATATTGAACGTAAGGAGTTTTAAAGATTCCGATTTTTTTTTTTTTTTTGCTGCCCTGGTTGGTATTTCGGTTGGATGAGAGACCAATCCCAGACCGTTTGACTAAAGGACCTCTCGTGCAACACCTCCCGTGACGCATCCTGTACGTGTTATGTTATTTCTTATTATGAGCCAATAATGTATACTTGTGAATTAGAACATCTATGCATTTTTTCATTCAAGTACGTGTGGGTTTGTGTTGAAGAGTATTACAAAGGAAATATACATTGTGTAGTACGATCTATAGTGTTAAACCTTTGGTGTAACTGTGTATATGAGTGTGTAGACGTCGATATATGTATGTGCCTCATGGTGTCAACGGAAACAACACAGTCATCCCTCCAGAGTTGTGTGTACAGCTTTATCAAGTTTTAGTGATGTTGAGTTCCCGTCAACCTCAGTCACGAAATGGTTTATTATCATGAGTCGCTCTTGTCTCGTAGTTTGTCTCCCTCATAGTACTGAGCTTCCTCCAGCGGTGCACCACAGACTATCACTGCACATTAGAGATCACGAAACCATTCTTGGCATTATCCCAAAATTGTGAATCAGGGGCGTAGCGGTGTGCCGTAACCCAACCCTATACACAATATTACAGACCCAGTACTGCGTCGTCAGGTAACAGTGCTAAAAAGGAACTCCAAGTATTATAGAGCCAGCAATGTGCGCCCAAATTCACCGCAAATGGAGCCGTGGGTAGCCTGTGAGAGGGTCATGGGAACTCCACTTACTTAGCCATGCGAGTAATTACTTCACAACCTGATGAGTGGAGTGGAGCAAGGGAGGGGAGGGGGGGAAGGTGCTAAGGGAGTGGTGACGCCAATGGGGGAAGGGGTCATGGGGAGGCATGGATTAAGCAAGTGTTGTGTATCCTTGCAAGGGAGGGCGGATCGTTCCCCCTGCCACAGGCCAGTGAAAGTGATGGTGGCGGCGATTGTGTGGGGGGGCCTTAGTACAGTAGGGTGTGGCTACTGAGTCCTTCCCCTCTACCAGTTCGACCTCTCTCTTTCCCTCCTTCTTTCACTTTGACCTCTCCCTTTTTCCCGTTCCCTCTCACTCACTTCAATTTTTTTCCCTAACACTTCTTCCCTCCCCTTTTCCCCACGAACTCTCCCTCTCCCTCTCTAAATCCAACTCCTTACCCCCACACCCCTCCCTTACTTCAGCTCGTCGTCCTCTAAACACCATTCTTTTCCCCCTCTCACTCTTCGACTTCTCTCCTTTCCTCCTTCTATCACTCCAACACCTCACTCCTTCTCCACCATCGCAATCTTTCTGTGGTCCACCTCCTCTGACAGTAACTTTATCATAACGAAGCAAACTCTTCAAGTACTGTAAAGCAGACCGATGATAATGATGACGACGATGAAGACGGCGAACGATACACCAACGTTAATACAACCACAGAAGATTGAGTCACAAGACCCATCTGAGGGCGTCTTGACCGTCCGACCTTAGACAAGATACATCCATCGGGAGACACATCCCAGGGGGTCCTTCCTCACTCGTCGTCTCCCACAGGTTATTTATAAAAGGCTTCACCTGTGTACTGACTCACAAATTATTGATGTCTCCCCTTGTAGACTGACTCAGGTAGGTGACATAACGACTCAAATTACTGATATCCTGAATAAAATCCTTGACGCCTCTCAGTGCAAAAATTTACAAGGAGGTCAACATTATTGCCCTGAAGACGAACGTGAAGACGGACGCGACCTTGGTGGTTAGGGCTGAGGAAGTAAGTACTTAATGAGGCAGTTCTCAGGGTTAGGAGGTATAGGGGTGAGGGAGGGGCCTGGCTGAAGCGTCTCAAGTGCGGCAAGATGGCCCAGGGGTTACGTCAGACACATACACACACACACCCTCCCTCTCCAAGATAACCTTCATATTACCGCTACTGTCATTTAACCCTTCTTGTGAAACTTCTCTGAGTGTCTACAAGATCTTCTGCTGGGAGTGGAGGAGCGAAAGTGTTAATATCACTGTTGTTGTTGTTGTTGTTTTTGTTGTTATTGTTGCTGTTTTTATGTTAGGTACTTCAAGTGTCAGGGTTACGAAGCATCAATCAAGTCTTAGTTTTTACTGGGTGATTCCCTCGCTGGCAGCCCACCTAAGGAACTGTCATCCAATATAAGCCTCGCATCGTCAATGACCTACAGGTAAACATCCGCCAGGAGATTGAAGCCATTCAAGAGACTATATTACAGCGAACATACGATTCATAAATAAGGGTTGTGTATTATGAAACCCCAGGACTACCAGAAAGTGAATCACCCCGTTATTATGCACGGTACAGTAAGTGTTGGTTTTCAATGTTGCAACAGCCAGATTTATTTAGGTTTAATTTTGTTTCTATTTCGTCTTTCTGTTTCAGTGCCTCTTTTAACTCATTAATATAATCAGGTAACTTATACATTTATTTGGACATATCAGTTTTTTTCTTGATTGAATTTCCTATGATGTTTACCTGTGTTTAAAGTTGTACATGATTATATGCACATGTGTATGTTTGTGATTATGAGTGTGTGAATGGTTTTGTGAGAGAGAGAGAGAGAGAGAGAGAGAGAGAGAGAGAGAGAGAGAGAGAGAGAGAGAGAGAGAGAGAGAGAGAGAGACATAACATAACATAACCTAACATAACATAACATTACATAACATAACATAACATAACATAACACATCTCCTCCTCCTCCTCCTCCTACTCCTCCGCCCCTTCCGAAATATTATATTATCTTAACTGTATTACATTTATCTTTGTTACTCTTCGTCGTGGTTCTCTCTCTTGGCAGCTGTACACCTGAGTATCTCTTGCCTATTCAGTGTCATTTATCTCTTCTAATGTAATGTTGTCATAAACTGGAGGAAAATTATCGGAATATCCCTTACCAATCCATTACCTCAATTTACCTGTTGTACACCGGAAAGTAGGATACGTACATGAGAAAATTGACTTGAACGAACACGTAGGTAAGCCACACCTATTTTGCGGACAAGGGAAAAGTAGCACAAATACAGATAATTTAGTGAACTCAAGAAAACATGATATTAACTTTCACCAGTCCTAAATTTACCTCCTGAACATAGAAACATTGGACACGCGAGGCTGGTCAATTTAGCAAGGCCGTAACGTAGGCACTGAACGTTGATAATATCCATGAGTGAAAGTGGCCGTATGAATCGTTGACCTGCCTCTCTTACGTGTACAACTATCGCTATGGACCACAGGGGTTGGCTAAGCCTAAATTTCCTTTTGTTAGGATAACGAGGCATCGATCTATTGCGAAAGTGGATGTGGCAAGAACTCATCATTAACTCGTATTGCTCTTCCTCCAATCAGTTGATAGCGGGTGCCTGGGACAATACCTTCGTGGTAGTGAGTTTTGCAGGGGGCTTCAGCAACTGAGGCTCTACCGATTCCTACACTTAAAATTCTCCCTGAGCCGTGCAGTTCTCTGTGGCTTTGTTGAGATTTATAGTGTTAAGTAGCGTTGGAGGAGCGGATGACGAGATGGATAAACAAACATAGGGTCTTTGTCGATGTAGATAACAAACGTAAACAGATCTTGACTCAACCTGGTCTTAACCGAATAATTATCAGAGTTCTATATCTTATTATTTTTATTTATTGATGTACTATTGTAATTACTAACCTTGTTGCACTCTTAAATACCTTAGTTGTATAAGCAGAGTACTGTACTAACTTTATATCGCCACGTCAACCTAGTACTATAAGACTCCAGATATGTTCTTCGTTACCCAATCAGCGTGTATTGTAGATGTGTCTTACCTACCACACCCTTACCCACCATGCCCTACTACCTCAAGTCTTCGTGGGAGACAACAACAACACTGGCTGTCTGCCTTACTTTAACTACATCATACAAACAAAACTTAATAAAACGAAATATAAGTCAAGTAAACAAAAGAAAGTCAAGCAAACAAAAGAAATTCAAGTAAACAAAAGAAAGTCAAGTAAACAAAAGAAAGTCAAGTTACAAAAGAAAGTCAAGTAACACAAGAAAGTCGTGCAGACAAAAGAAAGTCAAATAAACAAAAGAAAGTCAAGTAACACAAGAAAGTCGTGCAGACAAAAGAAAGTCAAATAAACTAAAGAAAGTCAAGTAAACAAAACCATGTCAAATAAACAAAAGAAAATCAAGTAAACAAAAGAAAGTCAAGTAAACAAAAGAAAGTCAAGCAAACAAAAGACAGTCAAGTAAACAAAAGTCATGTAAACAGAAAAAGTAAAGTAAACAAAAGAGAGTCAATTAAACAAAAGAAAGTCAAGTAAACAAAAAAGAAAGTCAAATAAATAAACGAAAGTCAAATAAATAAACGAAAGTCAAATAAACAAACGAAAATCATGGAAACAAAACAAAGTCAAGGAATCAAAAGAAAGTCAAGGAAACAAAATTATATCATTCCGGTGACGCCCTGTTATGTGACTGCCGCCTCAGTACTGTTATGGCATCATCAGGCTACAGGTAAACCACTGATTTTACTCAGGTATGTTAATTAATGTATTGAGTTACTGAAGGTCAAAAAGTACGGTAACCAGCTAATCTAAGCTAACCTAAACTAACCTAGCCCAGTTTACTCTAACTTAAGCAAACCTGACCTAACCTAATCTAATTTAACCTAACATAACTATAATCCTTACCAAAGCTACTACCCTAACCTAACATAATTTAAAGTAACTTAACTTAACCTAACCAACCTAGCCAAACCTTACTTAGCCTACTAACCTAGCAATGGCATTTCGTCACATAATATACAGTATAGTTGTGTTCTGCCCGGCGGTAGTATCACCATTACCCATCACTATTATTTCCCACTACTGGTATATCAACTAAAGTAATCACCTGTACTGGCATCACTGTAGAAATTACCAGTGTCTACAGCGTCGCACCGTAATCACTGAGGCCAGAAACCAACCCCTCGACCACAAACAACCACACGAGTCCTTGGGTGAGTCCAGAGTTTGTTGTTTTGGCATTTTTACAGCAGTTTAACCTCCCAAGTTGACCAACATAGAAAACGCTTGTTCTTGTGATCAATATATACAATAGTATGTCAGGGTTATTTATTAGTTTTGTAGATGTTCTCGTGGAAATAACTCTCAAGGCGTTTGTTCGGTATTAGAAACTATTGTCACATGTTTGACACTCACTTAAATGGAATGTTTTAATGGTAATGTAACGTGATAACTAAGGTAATATTCGCTATGTATCTAAACGCTTACTTTTCTTAAGCTTTTCAGTTAATGTGTAATATCTAATGTTTTGTATTATAACCCAGAGAGGTGTGGCTTAATAATACAGGTATATATTAAACTGCTCTTTCGGTTATTTTTCTCTTGGTCTTTCGACCTAGTTTAGCTATTTTATGTATTCGTCCTTTAATAACTAAATTGTATAAACCTTATGTTGTTGTTGTTGATTTACCGACACAGTTCGCTATTTGTATTTATTTTTTCTTCCTCCGTCACAGGCAGCAGAGGACTCAGGCTCAATCCTTGTGTGTGTCCAGAACACTTCATGGTGTATTCCGCAGTGACTTAATGGGAAGGATTTAAACAGGAGTATCACCCATACGTGACCGAGTTCTGGCGCTGAACACGAGGAAGGTGATGGAGTGTTTTATGGGGACTGACATTTCCTGTGATATTTATTTATTTATTTTTTATTTTTTATTTTATTTTTTAGCTTCTATATTGAACTCAAAGTGACACATCCCTACTGACAAGGCTGCCCACTCATGGCCATTCGGGAGGGCATCGTAAGGTCCTTCTTCCACAAAATTCAAACAAAATATTGCAACAATTTAACATCAGGGATTTGAGAAGTACAATTAATAGAGAGTTTGAGGATTACTGGACCGCACGAGGTTACAGGATAAAGTCTGGGTGTAGAGTCCTTTACCATTAACCAGATCAGGATTGTCTGTACCGTCTTCACCAAGTTCACGGTGTTGATGTCCTTCAGGTACTCACAGGACTGGACACAGTAAGACAGGATATGGCCATGTGGACGACCACAAAGGTGGCAGGTACAGTCTTCCTCATTCCTTACACTGACAGCCTCCGGTGCAGCTGTGACTTGTTCCTCTTTATGCTGCCACTGTTTATCCTCATGTCGAGCAGATGACCACACTATTTATTTTGGCAATAATGTATTTCATCCTTCTGTTTCTGGCACCGATTCATTGATTCACTCACTCACTCACTAACACCATCCAATAACTCACTCACTGCCTCAGGTCACGACGATACGATAGTTTCTACAGAACAAGGCCATTCCTCGAGTTTGTTGGTGCGAATCATTATTCTGTAATGATACCGACTTAACGTTACAGTGTGAGAGGATCACAGTCTTAAATGAAGCTATTTGGATCTAAAACTGTGTTGCTTCAAACCCGTGAGCGCAGTGATTTAAACATAATGATGAGGTGCGGAGGGAGATGGGTGTAGACAACCACTGCACAGTCATTCCCAAACTGATCAAATTTCCACATAATATTTGCCTTTATAAAAGCTATCACTACTAGATGACAACACGTTCAGTAAACAGTGGTTGTTGACATGCTTCAAAAACTAAGGTCTTTAAGCTCGTAACATGGTTAGTAATTACACTAATCTATCATAAATATAATGATATATTAAATTCATTATAGTAGTACCGTTGTCATAATATATAGTGTGGTCAGGTGGACCTTAAGGGTGGTACAGCAGCTTATTTAAGTGTAAGAACGGTACAGTACGAGGGTAAATGTTCCACTTTTATTATAACAGGAAAAAGGGGGAAGCAAAGGGAAATGAAAACGGTAGACTGAGAAGAAGTAAGAGGAGGAAAGGACTAGGTGAAGAAAGAGGACGAGGAGGTGGAAGATGAGTAAAAGATGAACGAGAAAATAGGTAATGTTTTTTCTTTAAAGGAAAATCTTCTCTTAACCAACAACACTACATTGGTCAAGGGATAAGCATCTTTCTCAAGAACTTAGCTTATCTTGCTCGTGAGATTAACTCATCTTAATCAAGATTTCACTCACTAGCTCACACAACAGCCTCAGCTAATGGGCTAAAATTGCGTCACTAGAAAAGCTTAACTTGAGTAACTAAACTCCACTACGTCGCCACATATAAATACCGTATTTTTACACTGAATGTCACAACAAACTGTAGCCATTTATTCTGCTAGCTGAATCACCACAAAACAAAACATCATGTAGAATCTCAATTGCCTTATTAGCCATTAGTCAACCCATAGTTTCTTGATCAAAAAACTCTAATAATATGTAAACAAAACATCATTATCTTCCAGCGCTCAAGAAATGGGTTGACGATTTCTCTCGACGTGCGGTAGAGGCGACACACGACGGTCAACTGTGTGTGGCGGCCTGAAGGGTCGAAAGTTTTATAATGTATAATGGCAGGGCAAAACACGGTGCCTGTTACCCCTCCACCACATAGTATATATAAGAATTGACACAAACACATTCGAGATAAAACGATAGCGTAATAGGAAAGAGAAACTCGTTGTCTGGGACTCTAGGAATGATAAAAGTGGAAGACCATAAGTTGTTTATAGAACTTAACGAAATGTTTTATGACATGTCTTCCCTTTTTTTTTTTTGAGGGAGAAGGAGATTTAAGAGAAAAGAAAAATGAGAGATTATGGGAAGAGAGAGACAGTGAGGCCAGAGAGCATTAACCAGCTATGTGTGGTCCCGGCCGCTAGCGTGTGGTTAAGGGTAAGATTAAACAGCAGCCACACACACTCTCTCTTTTTTTGCATTCCACTCTTACTTTCTATGACGTCTAATTATGTAGTCACTTTTTCACGCATGATGTTCGCCATATGGCAGATATTTACCCGGGGAAGAAAGTGTTGTAGAGAAACATTTGTGACCAGAAGCAACCAATTACTGTGTTTAACAAGTAACTTATGGTATCATTGTTGTCGACTGTCATTTCTGGGTAATATATAAGACTGATTTATATCTAATAACGTTGTGTTTCATCACATGTTATGTCAAAACCACAAAATCAAATAAATCTACTTAATACAAAGAATAATCTGAAAAAAATACGCTAAAATTCTAATGCCTTCACCTAATGATCCTCAAGTACTTACACGTCAGATGCTGTCAAGTGTTAAGGAAATTTTGTCCGCAACTGTACGCTGATAATTTTCATTGTTATAAAAAAAATTATATTTAAGCCAAAGTTATCCGGTGAAAACTATATATATTGTAATAACTCAAACTAACATAACCAAATATAATCCTCAATCTCGCCTACACTACCGTAAACAAAGAGATATAAAGGTTATCTCGTTTGGGTTAAAACTGGATTAACTTAAATGTCGAATAGGAATACTGGGCCGGTTACCTGAGACACTGTGACGTATATTAATGTCTCTATTATACACGTTTCTAAATACTTTAAATAGCTAATCATTATAAAGTTACTATACTAAATGTATTATTTACTTTACCTCATTTACCTAATGGTCACCCACTAGAGGTAGTCATGCCGAGGGAAAGGGGGAGATCAGTGGCCTATGTAAGATCTATTTTCAAACCCAGTGATGTTCTTGAATCCACAGCTTGATAGAGGAAAGTGGAGGGTGATGGTCAGCTTATTCATCCAGATGTTGGTTGAAATAATAATACCTTCTCCAGAGTTCACCCATCAGGCTTGGGTCAAGGTGGAATCCTGATGAGTGCAGAGAGAGTTTTACTTAATATTCCCTTCTACCGGCTAAACTTAAATAATCTATTATTTTACTTTTATCCTCTTCACCACTGATCGGCTCGTTAGCTGCATGGGCAATTGATCACGTCTCTGTTACGCACTGTTGGCAAGCACTGGGCATGCACCGGCTCCTGAATGTACCTGAACCTGCTCCAGTGTTGGTCAAGTCTTGTCTTGAAAGAGCTCACACTCGGTGCCGTCACAACACTTTCCGGCAGATTGTTTCAAGAGTTCACAACTCTCACTCCGAAAAGTTTGCCCTCACAGTTTTCTGGACCTGCAGCTTCTTCAATCTTGAGCTGTGACCCCTTGTGGGGCGAGCGTCCGCCAGCTCCAAGTAAGGACACTCGACTGAGTAGTGCCCCTTGAGATACTTATACAACTCAATCAGGTTGCCCCTTGCCCGTCTGTAGTATAAGCTAGGCAAGTTCAGGCGCTCCAATCTCTCAGGGAAGTTGAGGTGCCGAAGTGCAGGCACCAGTCTGGTGGCCCTCCTTTGAACATTTTCAACCAACTGACAGTCCCTAACATATCTCGGGGACCAGACAGGGTGACAGTACTCCTGATTTACCTTATTCTCGCAATGGCCCGAGAACTTCACCTCATTGTCAACATACACACCTAGGTCCTTCTCACATTCAGTCTCTCTAGTACTTTACATATTATGCTGGTCAGGATCACCGGTCTACAGTTGTTCGTGGAGTGATGGTCGCCCTTCTTGAAAATAGGTACTCACATAAGCCATTTTCCAATCACTGGGACCTTTTGTTCATCCAGGCATTTACAAAACAGGATCTTCAGGAGCTCGGCAAGCTCGTTGTATAACTCTCTTAACACTCTGGGATGCACCATGTCAGGGCCGGGACTCTTATGGACCTTTAGCTTTGACAGTTTAATTCTAATACCCTCTTCTGTGAACACAATGTGGGTCAGTGCTGTGTCGAACCGTCTGTCCGCAAACGCAGGAAGGTTAATCGCATCCTCACGCCTCTACCCAACACCAATACACACATGGAGGTCACAAAATTACCACATCGGAGGTTAGAATATTATATTTTTCCTCTCTAGTACAGTTGAATTTCTGCCTGCCTCCATGCCTCCATCCCTCCCTCCCCTCTCCTTCCCTTCCTCCCCCTCACTCCCTCTCTCTCCTTTCCCTCCTCCCTTCCTCCCTCTCTACCTCCCTCCCTCCTTCATCCACTCTCGTTTTCATTGTTTTTCTCACTTTCATCCCAATATGACGGAAAGGTAGACCCCAGAGAGGATACTTATCGCTTGTCTACCAGTATTCCTATGTGTTACTTTTACCCGTCACCACCATCACAGGCCGCCGGCTGCCACCTGTTGCTGACCTCAACACCTTAGTCAACCTCTTGCGTCTATTTTCTCCCTGGTACAGACTATTGAGTAAGGAATCGACAACTCTCTTACCATTTTCTTAGATAGATACATAGATAGATAGATGGATGGGACGGACGGACAGACAGACAGACAGACAAACAGACGGACGGACGAACAGATAAACACAGACAGAAAGACAGATAGATAGACATTCAGTAAAATCAATATACAAGTTCATATTCGCTCAGGGTGTAAGTAGACAATGTAGGTATATAATGTCTATAGACAACGTTGGTATATAACTAACAACTGATCATAATGTTAAAATAATTCATCTTGTTAATCATTGTTGTTAATATTTGTAACGTAACATCATTTTGTAAGTCTCTGAAACCAACTAAAAATGGCGCTTAGGTAAAAAATATTAATAAAGTATTTTTGTTTTGGCTTTACGCGATGGGGGATAAAACCTTTGCGTTATTGTATGTTAACAGTTGCGTTATCGTATGTATAACAGTTGCGTTATTGTATGTTAACAGTTGCGTTATTGTATGTTAACAGTTGCGTTATCGTATGTTAACAGTTGCGTTATTGTATGTTAACAGTTGCGTTATTGTATGTTAACAGTTGCGTTATCGTATGTTGACAGTTGCGTTGTCGTATGTTTTCAGCTGTATTAACACAGCTTCTGGTGTACTTAACACACTGTGCTGACAGCACATACTTGACACACATCACGAGCCTCAGACACCCAAAACACACGTCTTACATTAACAAATACACGGCACGTTTGACACACTAAGCTCGGCCATGGTTATACAGGCCTACTCGGTGTATTTAAACCACGCTCAGTACAGCTAATAATACCTAGTGGGAGAGAAGCGGTCACCAGTACTTTCTCATACTATTTAGAAATATGTTGTGTTATTCATTACAGAAATATACTGTAACGTGTTCGTATAATGCTTAGATACCTCGATTTTAACTCCTAATAATAACAGAGGTAAAGGAAAGAGTGTGAGGGAGGGAATGAGGGTGATGGAGGGAAAGGGTGTTGGGAAAGGAGGGTGGTGAAGAAAGGGATGTAAGAGGGGGGGGGGGGGATGGAGAGAGGGGATGTAGGGGTAGGGGGAAGGGAAGAAGGGTAGGGAGGGAGTAGAGACACAAGAGTCAAGGCTGTGTAGTACTTGGCCCCTTCCTCCCCCTCCTTCGACCAGTCACAATAACCGCTCGGCATACTTGCAGGTCTCAACGCTGGGTACAGTATTACTCGTGGGGCTCGAAACAGAGTTCATGCTTACTTTTAGAGAGTTTTAGTTTTTTAGTTTAAGAATGGGTGAGTGTATCACAGGTTGTGTTAGCAAGTTACATGTAGTTAAGGAAGGATAGGTGTATACAAGAGGATTCCCTGTAAAGGTTCATATGTTGTTAAGAGTGGCAGATCTCTAATAATGTCAAGTGCCACCAGTACGAGCAGGATTATTTGGTCAGGAAGAGACGACGTGATGAAGGCTGGGGACCTACGTATACGAGAAGATTTCGGAACATGTCATGATGCAGTGGGGGAAGGTATTGGGTCTCCCACAAAGTGTATATAATATTACAGTGTAGCCACTGACCAGACTCCGGATTGTTCATGTACTCTTTGTAATGGAGTAGCAGCTGTGCCGTTATGACGTAGTGCTCTACTTACACCTCCCCACGCCCCTACACAGCCTGGAGGGAGTGTATGTGGCAAGACCCAACTGTTCTCTTACAGCTACCACGCCGATAGTACGGTAACCGTTAGACCAACATGTGAAGTATTAAAGAAATCTTTACATCGACACCTGAGTTACTGTAGTTAATCTAATCTGCCTGGACCTCTTACCTGGCCATCAAGTTTTACTCAAATATCTGCACGACCTTCAGCCATCAGCCATTGCTTTCTTAGTGTTAATTAATTACAAACGTTTACCTTTTTCGGCCTACAGGAGGTTACTGGTTTACTTGTAAATTTGCTTGACAGTATTCTCACTTAACCCTTTAAGGAGTAGTGTCGCACTTAGTTCTTTTATTCCGGCTAACGCTTGACAGTTTTATTCAGATGAGAAAAATCCCTGCCATCCCTACCATTCAATGGTTTAAAAAAAAGTACAGACTCATTTCAAGGAAATGAAGAAAGACTATTTTTCCACCTCACTATAGGGCGCGTTAAGGCTGTTGTTGTGGTCTTCTCGATCATAACCTTCTGGGAACGTTCTCGAGATTGTGTAGTCGATAATTTGTATTATTATCAGAACTCCTGGTTTGGTTGTTTTGCTGCGCCGTACATAACTGTTTTTATTTAATAATCTGGTGCGATTGCATATCTTATAAGCCAATGTTTTACTTTCCGGTCGCTTGGCGACGCCACTGTCGGAAGGTGGATGAAAACTTTAATAAGGAGTGAGCTATCCTCTTGAAGTCTCATAAACCTTGGTTACGTTTATCACATTGCGAGTCTTGGCGATGTCCAAATTTAATTACTATACATTTCCCCAAACTTCCAATACCACCAATGTCTGTAATCAGTATAAATAACTCCATTAAAAAGGTTTTCATGCCTAAATCGTCAGCACATGTTTTCGGAATCGTATGAAATTATCCAATGCCGTAATTATGTATACTTGAAGTCTTTGTAATACTTACTGCGGTCTGTATATGCACACATACTTCTTGGACATCTGTAAATACAAAATCACAGCCACTACAACGATATGCTTCTCCACCAGTCGTCATCTTTCTTGTTTTATAAACATCTCGGCACTATGGAGTAACAGAGCTACCCACCTCCACGGGCCGTAGTCTGTGTAGCACTACGGAAACTTCGAATTGCCTGAAGGAAGTGTTAGGAAAGGGGAGAATGACACAGGCAGTAAACAACAACAAATTATAAGGGCGACTGATGAGAGAATTGGGTCATGTTTTATTTTATATTGTCAGTTATTTAATTTATTCGTCACGGTAAGTGTTTAACAATTCAAAATAAAGCTCAGTTTGACATGTCTAAAGTGTTAAAATTATATTTATTAATTAAAGTGTCTTGCAGGTGGTGGTGGTGGTGTGCCTGATCAACAGATGGCAGCACAGCAGCCTGATCGCCCCGGAGGATCAGGCTTGATTTTTGTAATAATCAAACATGTCAGCCTGTTGTTCATCTGGTGACAGTGATAAATCTCTAGATGTGTTCATTCATCCATTAGTTATTGCAGGTTAGTTGTTGCATGCGTGATTATCGGAAAATTTTCATGATTCACCCAAGTTCCAAAAGAAAACAACGACAAGAGTGACTGTACGTGTTAATGAATGTTTATAACCAAGGCAGGAACTGATCATTAACCGGAATGGGTACTTTGTGGAAATGCTTCTTGGCATAACGGCTTCTGCACCGAAAGAAAACGACACTTGAGTCTGTATCAGGATTATTAAATGTGTACTTAGTTGTAAATAGTATACATAAGTCAGGAGGAGTAAAGTTACAGCTGTCGCCTATTCATGACTGGCCCAACACACTTTATTGAGAACTGAGAAGTACTTGTCTGTAGTTATTAATTTTCATATTATATAACCTGTTCTAGTATTTAAAATAGATCTTAGAGTTAACTTGTATTCTATTTCCATATGGTGGTACATTGGTAACGCGGGTGTATCTTATCTTTGTCCTGGATTGGAACCCCGGAACAGGTCAGATGTGAACCAATGTGACACGACCAAGCATCACGGGTGTCCTTCCAGTTTCCCTCTGTACTAACATTAATAATACAGGTCATAACAAAGTAATAAAGAACAGATCAACCCTCCGAACAATTAGTAAGAAGATAAGTTGTGAAATGATAGAATAAAACAAAAATAAAATGATAAAGTTAGCCAACAATTCCTACTGAAGCATAATCGTGTCTACCTGGCACTTGTCATTAAATAATTCCCCATATACAGTACCTGTACATGTCTAACATTTTTTTTTTCAATTGAAAAGGGACAGCACTGAGATGATAGATATTTGATGCTTGTAGTGTAATTAATTGTTGATATTAATAGTGTTTATTGATGATGCTCATAACATTTATTGCTTATTTTGATAACAAAGGTGAGGGTTTAGGAATAGGACACCACTGAACATTCATATTTTATAAAACATTTGTTACTTAATTTTAGTTTTTTCTTAAGACCAGTATTCATGTTAGTCCTCATTTTTGACCAAGTAGAATTTGACTTCCTTTCAGTGGGAGAACAAGTGTATCATAGGAAATTTAATAATATTAATTATGCTTATCTTGCATCGATTTGTTGATGTACAGGTAATGGGTTTTTATTTTTGTAATATCTTCCAAATCTCTTCCTTTTATAGTGTAGGGTAATCGGTATTAGGCTCTCCCAGATTTTAACAACCAGACCAAATTCTGTTTATTGATGCAGTACTTTATTATCTACACCACGATACTGCATAATATTAACAGATAACAATTTAATATGATACCATTAATAATTCTAGTGCAGTAGCTGTTCTTTACTGGATCTTTACATTTTCTCCTACATCTGCTGTGAAGGATGCTCTTTTAGGAGGCTTTGTTAATACATTACAGGTATTGGTTTAATGCTAGCAGAAAACCACTCCTGTTCAGTAATAATTTTATTTAATAGTCCTTTCTTACACATATTCCCATGGTGTTGGTAAAGTTATATTCTGATATGCACATATTTATTTATTTCTTATTCTCCATTTATCTATGCACAGTATTTATATTTATACAGAAACATCACTACAGGAACCCAGTGATAGGTTATTCATCATAAATGGCTCGATTTCCCCTGGACACGAAGAGAGTCCAACCACAGCACCACAAGTTATGAATCATATTCAGTCATCTAATGAAGAGGGACTCTATAGTGCAGATGTATCAAGGAAATTATCAGGTAATGCTCTTTGTTTAGGTTTGATGTACTACTGAACAGCCATCACAGCCAGTTACAGTACTGCATTAGGAACTGAGTTAGGAGAAGCATAACTGGCATGTTCAGAGTCCCCTGCCAGATAATCAAATCCAGGACCACTTAATTGCTAGTAAAAACAAATATTATTCACCACACAACACCATAGCAATGGAGTCTCAAATCTAACTTACTGAAAACTGGATAAATGAACAGCACTATACTGTACTTAAACCACTTAAGATTTTTAGTGACAAGCTGGAATTTTTTTATATTAAGATATATCAGATTGCTGTAGTGTCTAATGATATGAGAAGGGAAATGACTTCAGTACAGTACACTAATGTACAGTACTGCACAACACAGATTGTATGCTAAAACAGCAGTGAGCAAGGGAACAAGTTTGTACAATGAGCTACTAGTGTTATGATGCTTGAGTTTGAGGAAATAGGCTGCAAGATACATCAGTCAATCCTAGGCATCCTATGCGGTCACATGACAGTAGTAGCCAGTCGTAGCTCATGAGTACTCTGAGCCTATGCATCCACACACTCAGCACGTGCAGTCGCATGATGCAATCTCTCGGAAATTCGTTTGAATGCCTAGAATAGAGAGAGATTCCCGAAATTTTTCGGACTACTCAAAAAAATCTCGGTAATGGAGAGTTCCAGGCTATCAAAAACATTACTGTATTGTATTTCACTTACAATGTTTATTATGGCTTATAATCATTGTGTACTGTACACCAAAAATTTTCATTAAAAACATGTTTTGTGGCATGTTAAGACTTTTAAGGGAATTTTATTTTATTTTATTATTTGTTTTTTCCTTGGGAATGTATCTCAGCTTTCATAATAGGAGTCACTGGGAAAATATGATCCAGTTTATGAAAAATTTATTTCTATACAGTACTGTATATGCTTTTTTTCGGGAATGGAATTCTCTCATTAATCGGTGAATATCTGTACAGTATTCTGTTAGGGTTGGTGATAGTAGTACTAAGTTAGGTTTGGTTGTAGCAATATTATAACAGTTACTTATTTGTTAAATACATGAATATTGGATTGTGAGTACAGTATTACAGTGTGAAAATTACGTTCCATTTTCCCCCAATATTTTTGATAGTCCTGATTAATTTCTTAGGGGATTAGAATGTCTTTCTTCCCTCCTTCATCCCATTTAGTTAGGAAGAGCTAATAAAGAGAACTAAACGTAGCCCCTTTCTTACCATATAAAGTTGTTCTCCTATTTTACAAATGTGAACTGCAAGACAAGGTTGTCTTTCACAAAGGTGTTGGAAAATGGTCGAGCAGAGCCACACAGTTGTTTTTACAAATGATGCTACAGGAAGCTGATAAACTACACAGCCCTTACATCAAACAGCGGGACATCTGGAGACACATCTCCCAGGAGCTTACTAAAGAGGGCTTTCGTCTTGTGGCTGAGCACGTAGAGCGAAAGTGGCATAATTTACTCAGAACATACAGAATTCATAAGAGGCAGAGGACTGCTAATGGTTTCAAATTCTGGGAATATTATGAAGTAAGTTTAAACTTGTTTTGGTTGTCTCTTAATTTTTATGCTTTTATTTTTTTATGCCTTTATTTATTTTTACACAAACAGTTTCATGGAACATACAGCTATCCCTCATTTAGCCTTAATTCACTTTAGCAGTAAACAAATTTTGACATCCTTTCTAGTTTATTGTTCGTAAAAATTCAGTTTAGCAATAGCTTAACTCACTGGTAAGAGGGAAAAACTGAGGATGAGGTGGCCTGTTACATGTAATGAAACTATAAGAGTTGTGGGAAAATCATTACAATACTGTACTCTAATATAGCTTAGAAATAAAGATAATATAATGTACAGTACTGTAAAACTATAAAATGTGAAAAATGAAGAGCATGGGTATTTATGTGTGGGAAATGAATGTATGTGTGCAGGCAGTAGGCTCATGTAACTATATTGCCAGCCCTGTCAGCACCGTGATCCTTCCCCTGATGTGACATCACAGCATACACATAGCGCAGCACAGCAGTAGCCACATGTCTCTGAATCAGCTCGGTGACTGCCCGACTGAATTGTTTGGTGTCACCCAGTGGATGGTTTGAGTGTGGAAGGAGCTATTTTTTTTACATAAAATATGTGCTGTTGTAGTTTATGATATTTATGTATTTATCTATTTAATTGTTTATCATAGCATTTTTATTTTTTTTGACAAATGCAATTTGAAATTTGTTGAAATTAGGTGTACTTTGTGCTCGCTAAATCATTTAACTCTGAACCACATTGTTTATATAGGAGCTTGGTGTTAAAAATTAATTGTATAACTTCAAATCCATTTGTAACAAACTCATTATTACTGTATTATTATTATTATTATTAGGAAATACTTTGCTGTATTATACTGTACTCAGTGTTTACTGCCTTGCCATTTGAAACCTTTGTTCACTCTGTACTTTGCTGTAATCCGTCATTTAACGATAAGTTCGCTTATTGTTAAGTTTTCAGGATCGTAACCCCTTCGTTAAACAAGGGATACCTGTGCTGTATTTATTTCTTTATCAGGTCAGATTATGTTTTGTTTCTCTTTAAACTGATAAATTTACATTATGCTCAGTCTTTGTTTTTATTTCTTAGCCTTTCAGGCCTATTACTATAAGTATTGATTATCTTATTCTGTAGGATTCGGTACTAAGTAGGTTGTCCCAACCTTTAAGTATAAGTCTAGACCTCTGAAAAAATTACTTCTAATATAGTACAGTACAGGGTATATGCAAATGTTAATGTATTCATTTTATTGCTTAGTGTACAAGGTATGAACCTAGTCCTCTGCCTTAACTGGGAATTGAAGCAAATGCTTTTCCACTGAGCTACAGAGTCACTCAATAAGATGGCACATGTAATGTAAAACCTTCCATCAAAATGTTTGACTGCAGCTCACTGTAAATTCAAATACAGTAGTGTTGAGTAAAAGCTCAAAATGCAGTATTTATTACAAACTCTGTTTCTTTTTCTATTTGCTGAATGTGAGAGATATATACTTTTTTTATTTTTTGTCTTTGGGAAATCAAAGTGCAAATAAAGAAAGACATTTTTGTGTAGCTGCTACATATCTGTGGGATTCTCCAGGACAGTACTGTGACCCATACTGAAATCGAGGTTTACTGTATGAAGCTGTGTTTAGAAGAAATTCTGAGTTATCACCCCTTTAATGCGTGGATGTGAATTCATAATATTTATGCTGATATGTAACTACCCATAATTAATGGTAGTGTTGAACTCTTTCAGATGATGGATAAGATCATGGGCTCTTTACCTAACGACAAAACATCTTTAGGACCAACTGTGGATATACTTACAACAAATTCACAGTTTCCCATTACCAGTAGTGTCTCAACAGCTGCAACTTCTCTTGTGTCAACAACTTTAACACAGCTGCCAACACAAAACCTGAATCTTCCCAACACTTCTTCATTAATTATAGTTCCAGTATCATCTTCCTCTGTTCCACCTCCTAATGCACCAGTCTATTCTATGCCTACTCCTGTAACCAGTCATTCTCACTTTCTCTCACCTCTTTTACCCAAAACTTCACAAGAAAATACTTCAGCCATCACTCTATCTCAAGTCCTACCAAACAGTCAGCCATATTGCCCACCAGCTTTCACTTCGCCAACAGTTTGTTTTAGTGAGCAACCAGATGGTCATTCTGCTGCTCTTCCTCTATCACCACTTCATCCTGTACATCAACCAGACAGTTCTTTAGGTTCATCACCTACCCTTTGTATAAAGCAAGAACTAGATGAGTCTTCCAGTGTCACTCCTGAGTGCCGGCTAAATAGCTCCTTTCTTTCTGTACCTCAGTTGGGTCACCCTGAGTGTAAGCCAAACAGTCCCTCAGTTGACACATTACCTCCACCTCTCCCTTCATGTCAACTAGACAGTTCCTCAGGTACCTCTTTTCCTTCAGTCCATTCCAAGCGCCGTAAAATTTCAACTTCTGCAGCCATTGAATCTGGAAATGAAATGTCAACATTCAAAGACGAAACAAAAGAATCAATAGAGAGTCAAGGGTCAGTGGAGAAAAATGAGAATATGAGAAATGAAAGTTCAGATGCACACACAAGTGCTCTACTAAAAGAACAATCAAAGGTGTTAAAGTTAATTTACCAGGGCCTTCAAGCAAATAACAGGTCTTTGGAGCAATTTAATAATGGATTGCAGATCATGCATGCAGACATAAATCGGCTATCATCAGCAGTAGAATCCCTGACTCAAACTTTAAACAAGAGATAATGTTTTGTTGTTCTATACATTGCAGAATACATTCAGTAAGCCAGCTGAAAAGAATAAACATATAGCCACCCTATGCCACTGCAGGAGAGGGCTTGCAAGAGTGTGAGCAAACTGTACCTCCATCACCTTTTTACTGTGATTGTTAATATTATAGCCTTTAAAATATATATAATTTTATTATGACACTGAAATACCTTTTACATGTTGAATATGTTTATGCTTGTTTGATTTTTTGCTTTGGATAAGACTTTTAATATTTTATTTTAACTTTTATTTATGGATGTGTATAACACTCTGAATTTATTGGTTTAAAACTATAGTTGCATTTTAATAGTACTATTACCTAGTCAACTGTAATGCACACAAGAGGCCTAGTCAACTGTATGTACTGTACACAAGAGACAAGAGCAGAATAGGTAGGCCATACAATAGAGCTCTATTTTTCATATTTTTGCTAAAAAAAGTAACAAGAGAAGAAGATTTCAAGAAATAGGTCATGATAGGGAGGCCAAGGGGCTTTTCTATCATGTCCACTTACTGAGGGGAGCTTAATTTGGTAGTGAGTCATCGCAAATAAATTACAGTACGTCCTGTACTAAAACATCCTTGTATGATTCTTAGTCCTGCATTATGTTTTCCTGGTTACAGTAGTGAAGTTGCAAGTCCTCTATATACTTTTTTTATCTATGTTATTATCTTTAAATTTGTCTTTCCTCCCTAGGTACCTTGATAATACATCCAGGATCTTTTTATTTTTTTATCTTTACTTTTGCCATAGAATTTCTTCACTCTTCCAAATGGAATATCTTCTATGTTCTTTGTGAATTACCACTTAGATTTTACTTCTTTTTTTTATTAATTATATTTATGTATTATTCCAGATAATCTGCTCTTTTCCTCTTAATGCATCTCCTTTCTTTCTTAGGAGCAATTATGACAGTACAGTACTGTTCTTCATGGACAATACTTGGACAAGATAGGTCGGCTGATAAGGGAGCAGACCTTGACTTGAAGTACTGTACAGATAAACCTCAATTTTTAATTTGAGTTATGTTCCTGAAAACCCCATCGCAAATCAAAATATCGTAAATCGAGTTCAATATAGCATGGGGTTGATTGGGATACATTCCCAGCGAGTCCAACGCATACCTGTATCACTGAAAAAAAGAAAACCTACTCTAATAAAATAGATTAACAATTAAACAACACTCACCACATCATTAAGAACAAGCCTGGCCACTTCACAATATCAAACTTCATGTCCAGAGACACGGTTTTCCTGGGCACTTTGGCCTTCCTAGACACAGGAGCCTTCAGCAACAGCTTGCTAGACATTTTCCAAGTTACACTGCTCACTTCAGTCACAAAAACAGTCTTCAACTGTGTCCACAGCACGTTCCCCTTTTTCAAATCGGGTTAATACATCCATTTTCGTAGCAAGGGTAATGGTCTTACGTTGCCTCTTCACTACACTAGCATCAGTAGCACTTGATGGGTGCTGGGGACGAGGTATTTTTTTCCAGCTTTGAGAATTTAGTCTCATTACCCGGAAATCTCTCATTCCCAGAAGTGCTCTGCACCGATTGTTCCAGCGAACAGAGATATCATTGTAGTAGTTTTAATAGTAGGAGTAATAATAATGGCAATTGTATCATTTGTAAAACAAGGTTACAAAGGGCTATGAAGCTCAAGTCAAGTTTGATGTACAGTATGCATATTCAATGATACACAAAGTGTTCCAAGAATGTAAATCTAGAGCCCAGTGTACTAAATTTCGCTTATCTATGAATTTGACCTTTACCTTTGTCACATTGATAAGTTAAAGGTCGCAAAGTCTTGCCGCCGCCCCCCCCCCACCCAAAAAAATAAAGTTTCCACAGCATTGGCTTTGTTTTTGGGATTGACCCCTTGTGGTCTATCACATACCGGTAACCAAAATATTTCACAAGAATACGGCCATGTCTCCTTTTGCTCTTACCCATTCACACCTTTGACACCTCATTATGTTCTGCTCACTTCTCCTTTCCCCAAAACCAAGTCATCCAGTTCCTCTTGTTCATCATTACTAGCTCTCAGTTCCTCATTACACTCAAGCATCTTCAAACACCGTCGTCTATTTTTCTTTTCATTTTTCACTCCTTTTAGGGAACTCAGTAATGTGTGAAGTTCTGGCAGTTGAATAATAATTGACAACCGTTGATTTCAGTAGGTAATAATAACAGTTGGTGATAACAGGTAATACTATCAATAATAGATGATTAATTTATCAATTGATTTTAATTAAGGCACAATAAATACAAATACTAATTTACCTTGTTTTATTATACAAAGATTGCTTGTAACAGAAACCTGAAAATAGTGAAAATGACATTTTTACATCACTAAATGAGGGGAGCGCAATGTTGTCAAGCTTCATACGTAAAAACAAGCGGCACGTGAAGTTCAACTTAACACTATAACCGAAGCGATAAATAATTGAATGCTTATTATTACTGATGTTCCATTCAGCTGATGGTTCTTCAGAGTGGCTGTCCTCTGTGTACTCGAGGACAACCCCCCCATTAGTTATACTGTACTTAGCATAGCACTAAAATATTACAACTACTTGCATCACAATGAAAGGGATGATGCACGGGGCCACCATCCCAAAATGAAAACGGCATCACTTAAATTCATAAGAAATTATTTTAAAAATTTAACTGCCACACAACAGTAATTTAAATAATCGATAACAATCTGCTACACTGCGTAGTTAATATCTTACAACTCTTAAATTTGTGTTTTTGTTTTCAGGGTTGTGGGAATTCACATATGAAAAGCTCAACTTGATGTTCAAAAGTAATATTACACAGATTATTATTTGTAGTTAATGTTCATGGAAGTCACAAATGTTAATAGCATTTTTCAAAGCTAAAAGAATAATCAAACCTACAAAACATGGGAATGGATCATGTAAAGGTGAGGCTGGCAGTTAGGGAGTTTGGGCTGGTAAGCTACACATACAAAAATCGTCTCCACTAACCAGCTACAATCCACTATTATATTTAAATTACCATCACATAATGAAGGAGTATAAATATAACTTGGTGTCTGTGAGTTCATTAAAGAACCTGCCAAATATTGCAGTTCAGGCAGCACTTAGTAGTCTGTAACACCCAAGATAAGAGTATGAGACGTTGAAGATTTCATGTCTCCTAAGTCACGAAGTGCAGAATTAAGCTTTAGCCAAATTTTCCACTCTCGACGATGAAGGATCAATGATTAGAAATTGGCGTAACAGACGCACCAGTGTTCAACTTCACTATCATCATACCCTAGTCCAGGTCACTTGCACCTAATCGATGTAATTGGCAATCCAGCGAAAACCTTCACCATATCCTTGCCTTTTCAGAACTGAACACATAAAAAGCTCAAGTGGACGCCCAGGAAGTTCATTTCGGGGAATTTTGTTCTGAAATAAAAAATAAAAAACATTGAGACAAAAACTATATCTTTAGTTTTTATACCAAGCAAAATGGATCAACCTTAAAACTGGTAGCTGATGAAACACCAACCCACATTCTTATTGACAAAATTTACATGGTATCCTAAAGACTGCCATAGCTGCAATCTACATCAGGGGTCCGCAAACCCCATTTTACCGGCCGCATGCGGATGGAAAGGGGTACGTATGCGGCCGGCTGAACGACGTCTAAATTATGGGCTATGTGGCTGGTAAAACTGTTATTATTCCTTATATTTTGGTGAAAATAAAAAGGAGGGAAATCAACATACTGCTGTGAGCAGACATTCCGTGCTGCTCATAAGCAGTCACACCACAGAACTTGTGAAAGCTGCTGAAACACACTTTGAACCAACTTTTTCTGAAATTGCAAACCACATCCAGGCTCAGCCCTCACATTAGTTTTGGTACTGTTCTGTCTGTTTGTATTTGAAATTGAAGCCCTTATATTCCTAGGCAAAAAGCAAACTTTATTTTACCTGTATATAAAACACACAACATATTTTTCGTCATTTATAATATCATATCCTTTTTGGAGGGTTATTGTACAGTGTACTGCAGGATATCACTACACCACTTATATAAAGCAATTTCCCCTGTATGCTTGTATTTCGTGTGCGAATTGGTCGTTAAACTGTTATTTTGTACTGACTGAAGACAGTTTCATATTTACATATTTTATATTGCTAAAAGTTGTTTCCTTAATTTCTTTACAGAATATTTAACTAGGCTAGTGACTAGCACTATTATTTCAATGCAGAATATGTACCGGCATATGCTGAAAATGAAAGCTATGTTTAGTCGTAAATATCAGTGTTATTTATAATATATAATTTTCTCACAATAAAATTTAGTCCTACATTTCTGATTTTACATTCAATTCAGTGGAACTTAGTGCTGACTTATGTTGGCTTAGTACACCTGCAGCCAACTGATTCCTTGCACCATTAAGTAGCCGACTAGTGTATAAAGGTTGCAGACCACTGATATACATGAATCAAAGTACAGTATATTCAGATTTGATTTATCCCTTTAATTATCTTCCATAACAAAAGTTGGAGGAAGAAGAGATTAACTGGGAGTTAGGTGAGGAAGTCAAGGAAGAAAGATAAACCAACATGAACAGGTTATGGGGGTTTGCAGGTACAGTAACTACGGAGCAAAAGGACAACAGCTAAAATAACTCGGCAGGTGTCTAGGTCAGCCTTAAACCACTGTGACAAAAATCCTATTATCTCTGTCATAAAATATTGAAGCAATACATCACAGGGATTCATTGTAAATAAAAATCCTCACACACACACACTTCAATGGAGAGCACATCTAAAATAAGTGTGTTTTATGGAGGGAATGACGAACAAACTTTCAACACAGCTATACCATATTATTCATTGTAAAAAGTCTTGTTTTTGTATACCATGTTGAAGTAAGGCTCAACTACAGGAATAAAAACTAACCTTTCCTGTCGTCTGGCCAAAGAGACCAAAGTAGTGCCTGAGTTCATCCTCTGATGCAGCACCAGGTATATCTATCTTGTTGCCCAGAATAACAATGGGAACATTAGAGAGTTGGTCGTCCGTCAACAGTGAATCCAGTTCAGCCTGTGAAATCCAGAAAATTATGTTAACCAGCCATTTGTAACAACTTTTCTCAAAGAATAAATTGATTTTTTTTAATTTTAGTTTTTTTTTAAACTAGGTAACATCTTGTGTTAAATACAGTTAACATATTGTATTGCCTTTATATACACCAAGTTATATTAAACTATGGTAGGCCAGGATGAAATACAGTACACACTTGTAGAAAAAGTAGAGGATGAAAAAAGATAATGTACATTACAGGGGGTCCCCGACTTATGAACATACGACAAACGAACGCCCGCTGATAAGAACAAGGATAAACTTTAAATATACAGTATTTTATTTTCCTGATGACTTATTTTTTACTTCCATTTACAGTATTTTGTCATTCTATTTGTTCTTTTCTCTTAAATTAAGTGATTTTAGATGTACAAAAGGACTTAGGCTTTTATTTAGTGGGATTTTAAACATTGCTTTGTAAGTACAGTATGCATATAGCATGTGTTTCGACTTGGGAACATTTTTTACTTAAGAACGTCCTTAGGAACGGAACCCATTCATAACCCAGGGACACCCTGTACTGTATTTGTATGTGTGAAATTTTATGAGGAGTCCCCTAACTAGTTAACCATTTTGAGAGTCAGACTTTCATAACTACTACACAACTTTACCTTTGATTCAGCAAATCTGCCTCGGTCTGCTGCATCTATAAGGAAGACGATGGCATCTACTGCAGGGAAATAGTCCTTCCACACTCTCCGTGCTTGGTGATGACCACCCAGGTCAAATGTGGTGAACTTTATTTGTCCTATGCTTAGTTCTTCAGATGCTGAAAGCCAAGTTGAATAAATGTTAGGTTCAACTACAAAGTTACATAACCAGTCGAGACAGCTTCTGCAATTTAGATCTACTGTAATATCTTAGTCTTCCGAGATAATCATTAACCCTTTTATTCCTCTGATGTGAAAATTATTCATGTATACATGCATCAGTATGCAGATGTACAGAAACATTCAACTTGCACACTTATTCCCTGGTACTGATCCCCCATTGGAATATTATTGAAATATTCTGTGGTAGCTACAGTATCAAAGTCCTAAAGAATTAGAGGGCAAAGTTACATTCCAGCTTCCCTATGGCTACAACCAATCAAATAACTTATCTCGAACAATTCTATATCATTCTTTATCTAGTTTTCAATTGTGAGCATTTATTGCACTCCAATTTACTTCTACATCTTTCTATTATGTAAGGTCAGAGCCAGCTGAAGGTAGTGTAGTATTGGTAAGGATCATGTGCCTCATACTAGTCAGTGATGATAATGACCAACAGGCCACTTTAATGCTGAGCTGAGTGTTAGCTTATAATTTAGAAAGAAGTAAACAAAGAGAATTTGCAGCTAGGGATCATGGCTAATATTCCATAAATCAGTAGAAAAACTACAGTGACAGTAGTGGAATGGATATACAGTACATGTTTTGCATACAGTAACTAAAATCTAGTTAATAACATTTCTATTATCAGGTTTGTGAAGATTTTATTATACAAAAAACATGAACCCACCCAGACATCAATAAATTTGGTAAACTTTGCCAGTGGTCAGCTAAAAATAAAAACCCTGTAGAATGAAAACTTGTGAAACCACTCTTGGCACACCTCTGCACATACCTCTAATACATCTTTTCTTGGCACACATCAACAGATGCCATTCAGGATCTCTCGCACACATGCAACCATACCGGAGATCACATGCAATCATATCTTTTTGTTTGCATTTATATTAAGTTTTCTTAATAACTTGTACACTCCATCACTAAATGTATAGTTTGTGTCCCATACAAGCCAGGATGGATGTACAATACTATAGTACTGTCCAGTACAGTATGTAATAACAAACCATCTATATTTACAATAACTTAAAATTTCATATATTTATTCATTAAATAATTACCTCCAGGTCATTACACTATAATAAGGTATATGAAAATAGATGCTGTTCGCAGTGGCCAAACAACAACAACAAAAATCTGAGTAATATTTGTTGTCAAGGAAAATAGGCTTCTCTGGCCAGAAAGAGTAATATCCAAATTCTTAGCTTTCTAGCAGCAAAGGGTTGTTCCACTATAACCAAGCACAATCAAGTGAATATTCATTTATTACTCTGTGTACTAGGGCTACTCGGGAACTGAACCCATGATAATTCACTGTCAGGTTAACTACAGTACATAAATATCACACATCAAAAACTGAAAATATCCATTTATGTAAAAACATGAAAAGTTGAATGCAAGCACACATACAATACCTTAACAGTACAAACACACATCAAACTCCAAATGACATATTATACATACTTGGATGGAGTGTGGGTACATGCTGGGCCATGCGATCATCTTTCAACATGTGGAGTAACGTGGTTTTTCCAGCATTGTCTAAACCAAGGAACAGTAGCTTCCCACTCTTCTTCCACAGACCTGCCAGCCAAAACAGTTTGAAGATAATACAATAAACGAAATGTTTACTGGAACTGTCTATTAATAAAACCAAAGAAAATAAATTCAATTCAACTAGCCTAAATGAACATGATAGGATGGGACAAATTTCAAAAAAAGAAAAATCTGCAATTTGACAAAACCTGCAGAAGGTATATCCAATTGTCAAAGGCAGAAAACAATGCAATTTTTAACACCTGTCAAATAGAAGCTAACCATAAGTTATACCAAATTGGAGCACAGTTCTAGAGCAAATGCAGTTACTAAGTACAGTACCACAAATACAGCATTTATATGATACAGTTACAAGGTTCCGTATATGTTGTATGTAGTATTCTTTAGAGCTACACGAGTGCATTTGACCAAAAAATTGGGTTTCTGGTTTTCATATACAGTATTACTTCCAGATGATACAATGAAGACTAACTGAATTTTTGGCTGGCGGGTCTGGTTGGCTGTTAGTAAATGTTAATAAAATACTGCTAGTCTGCTGTAAGTGTTTTCATAAGTACAGGTATAAAAAATCCAATTACAGTACAATAATTCACAAAACTGGTCAAAGAATTTGATACAAAATGAAATTACCATTAGCCTACAAAATATGGCACATCTGTACAGTACATAGAAGTAAACAGACATGCAGCAAAAAGTTATTTTTGTAGATAAAAAAAGAAAAAAAAAGGAAAAAGAAACTGACCTAATTGTTAGCAAAAATTAAAAAATGCAGCCAACCAGACCATCACCGACTTACAGCACTTGTGCCACACGGGTGACAGCCAACCTTCCTCCTGCAGATGTATCAACAAAGTTGTTTTCCCAGACTTCTCTAAGCCTACAAATGTACATCTGAGTTTGGGGCTCATCACCCCTCAAAAGAGAGACAGGCAGTTATTATTCCAAGCACAGTATTAATGTACACTAATAGCTTAAACAAAACTAGAGTAATCTAATGTGGAAATGCATCAAACATTCTCTAAGACATTATTCATTTAACTTCAAAATGACAATACAGTACAGTATAGTTATACCAAAATACTATTTAAATACAAGTCATCTAAAATAACATATTTCCTTCGTCCTACAGGTGGAACAGAGACGTTTGGATATACAACTCATTAGAGCAGCAACAGCTTGACACAGGCACACTACAGGGGGGTATACATCCATATTCACCATTAGCACAAGGTAGGAAGAAATTTTATCTTCAAAACTGGAAAAAATAAAAAATTCATAACCTTTCCTGAGAATAAACTTGCATTCACATCAAACATAACTTTATATTTCACACAACACAACCTTCTGAATCTAGTAACTGGCACCTGAAAGGTGGTGAAAGCCTTCTTCCTTGCCTTGGAGTACATAAAAGCTTTCTTCCATGCTTGAGTACACCACTTCCCCACTATTAAAGGGGGAATGGAATGGTTACGGGTTACAAATAAAATTTTATTTCGGACACCCTTCTTGTACCTTATCTTCCATTTGAACTTTTAAAATAGTACTTTCCTTAACATAAGCCTTTTTTAATACAGTATGAGCCCAGTTCACTATTGTAACCATGAATCATAAAAACACAGTTGTACTGTACAGTATATACTGTATAGGCAATCCCCAATTTATTCTGTGAAGGGAGTCAGAGGAGATCTTGCTTAGATAGGGTTGCATGAGGCGGCAGTTGGGCAAGACATCTGTTCCCTTGGTTTTGTTGTCGCAACCACTGCTCCACTGTGAACTCTGTTTTGTTCATATTTAGTGCTTCCCTATTGTATTATCATGGCCTCTAAAGCAAGTAAAGGCACAACACCACTGAGGAACATTGAGAGAAAAGGAATGGTACAGCACTTTGAACTCTATCAATTGAAGAGAAACCGAAAATATGAGTCAGGAGGTTGGGCTGAAGCGAAGTAATTTATGTGACATCAGTTAGATTTGCGTGCATATTAAATATAAAGTGTAATTCAATATAAGTGTCAGAGTACATACTGTAAGTGTAAGCAGCCCCCCATCATTTTCAACCTAAGATTCATCTGCTAGAACAGAAGTAAGTGCAAGCATAAATGTATATTGGTAACTTTACATTTGTTTTGGGAAGGGAATTTTCAGTAAAATGATGGTTGAAAGCACTAAGGGAGAAGGTTATACATAGGTCGCACAGCCAACTAGAGGAGTCTAAACGTAATAAAGAAAATATGCTCAAATACCAGTAATTTACTTTCAGTTACCACCAATATAATTACTTAATTATTCTCTAACATTCAATGTTATTCATTCTACAAATAAGCTTTCAATGTGCCATTATTCTCAAACTCACTGGGGACAAGTACTCTCTCCACCAGCACAGCACTCAGCTAGTTTCCTGATTATCTAATTTCTCATTTACTTTTCCCAGTATGTAATATGTAGCAAACTAAATACCCGGTACAAGAAAATTATTCTGTACAGGGGTATTCATAAATTTCAAATACTTATTACGTACAGTAGCTAAAACAACTATCTGTGCAGGTGGGGGTCGATGCTCCAAAATTTTACGTGTGACGAGTGACAGCCTTCGTATACCAAAATTTATCGTCCATAGTCTCATATTGTTTCCCACAAAGTATGCACAGATAGTTGTTTTAGCTACTGCACAATTAAGATCGAGAATTATAATTTCAGAATGTAGAAAACCTGTAGCAAGTGAGATGGTAATACTGTATTACATTCCTAATTAAGCATTATACTGTACATACTCACTAACAAAATATGAACATTAAAATGCTTACCAAGGTATCCCAGCACACCGGTGATCCAATCCCAGAGAAACATTGTAGGGCCAAATGAGCTGTAAGAAAAAATAAAAGATGGTACGGAATCTTGTTACAGTACAACTCTACAGGAAGATACATCCACCAGTAATATCATCTTTATCTAATTGCATAACATTTCCAAAATGGGAGCATGGATTAGAAAATACTCTTTATTCTCCCTAATCTGTTCAAACACTGGTTAGCAATATTGAATACACCTCAAATTTACCAAATCCAAAAGTGAAGCAGACACCAGGCCACTGCACAACACTCATAACCCTGACACTACTAATTACCATCTTGTCTTTTATGTTTATCAGTCCCAAATCTTTTCATATCTATTACATCATTCTCAAGTGTTATCATAAACCAAGTGATAACCTAATACTGTATTCACCAGGAATTCACTTGGGAAGCTTCTACCTCGCATAACTTACCTGTGACCAAATTTTCCACGCGACAACTTTATCAATCATGCCACTGTTGCTCATTGTCTATTTGCCAATCAAATTACAGACATTCCTTAACTTACGTAAGAACCATTACGTGTTAGTGATGCCTAGCAAAATTTCAAGGGAAGGCGATAGTGGTGTGTCACAATGCTACATGACGACAAGTAATACCAAAGTTTACTCATACATAACATCACACAGAAAATCTGTGCACATCAGATATAAACTGTATCTCTACTACTTACAAAGGGATGTATATATAAAGTCAAATTTAGGTACAGCACAGTACTTCATTAATTTATCAGGGAACTTTTAAAGAAATACATCAGGCTCTCTATTAATTTGAACTAGTCTCTCTGCAACATTCCTCATGCTTGCAGGAAACAAACTGAAAGGTCTTTAGTCCTCAAATGGCAACATTGATGTCATGACTGTACTTATGGCAACCCTACTCTTCACTGAATGTATCTTCCACACTCCGATTATCACACCTTTCTTTTCAATAACTTTGTATGGAGGTTCTGGACAAGATCCTTCAGCATATCCCATGAGTACAGTACAGGCCAATATTCTTCATCTTTTGGGAAAAGAGACATATCGTGTTCTTTCTGGCATGTACCACATTTCATTTTTTTTCACCAGTAAAATGATGAGAGCATATTCAGTAAATTTCTACTTGGGGCCATTCTATTTAAAACTATTCCTCCCACTTAATAACAGATAATTCTTTCTTTAATCAACACCAAACAATACATTTTCCATGAACGCTAAATTTCTTGAATTAACCCTTACCCTTCTTTATTACTGTAAATGAGATCGTGATGCCTATATTTATGGGGCACAGTCTGAGATTAGATAGACCAATATCAAATGCTCGCTGACGCACCATGACAAGAAACGAGGTCAAGTTTTTAGTACTGTACACTTATTTTTTTTTCAAGTTACTATCTTCATCATATTATTGTAACAACAACAATCCATCACCTAATTAGATTCTCCTCTTTACCAACTAATACACCACATACTATACATACAGTAAATAGACATGTACAGTATACACACAAAATAAGCCCCCAAATTCATTATAACATTGAAAGCACACACAGCCTCACACTTTCTAGCTTTAGTAATTGATGGGAAAACAATGTCACAAGTGTTTTTTTTTTCTTTAATATATAACATGCTTCTCTTTTACAGTACAGAAGTCACCTGCACTCCCAACAACCTTCCTTATTAACCAGACTACACTAAGACGAGGTACTATCTCATACCAGGTGGAAACTTCAACACAATTATGGCTTTCACCTTTGACTTTTCCATCATAAAAACATAAACTACCTCTTGAGATTGATGTATAGGTTATTTCTTGCAACTGTCAAGTTGTTTTGCAATAAATACATACTGTACTATAATTGGATGCATACAGAAGGAATTGATTGCCCTATTTGTGCTACCCCAAATGCATCCCAATACTGTACTGTACTAATGATAATGGCACTACTCCAGGCACACAATTAGTAGTGATACTGTATCTCCGTTAGCTGGAACAATTGGTGTACAGCACATCTGAGAATGAGAGATTCCCAGGTAATGAGACAACTCTCTCAAACCTGGAGAAAATCCTCCAGACCAGAAAAAGAATTAGTGTCGGGAATTTTCTAGGAATTTCTCAGAATTACACATTATTTCATCCACTGAATTTGCTCCCAGACCCAGAAAAAATGGAGATTTTCTACAACTTTCTGAAAATGTGCCTGATTTTCAACCTCGGAAAATCATTCCCAAACCCGGAATTGAAAGAAATTTTCCGGAAAATTTCTGAGCAAATATCAATTCCAGCCATTGGAGTTCCAGATAATGGATATATTACTGTACTAGGAGTTTTCCCGGATTTAGCTTCTGAAGCTTTGCTCTACCATTCCAAGCACACCATTAAACAAGTGTCAAACATTCCCAGTGATTATTATTACATTATGGTATGCAGTAAATGTACTCTATTATAATTCATCATAGATTATATGAACCAACAAAAACTATCTAACCTAGCTATCCTAGGATGGATATACTGTATATCACTATTATTTAGCATTAATTACTTCTCTGGTAAAGGACCTTTACTTATTCTGCTATTTGTCTGGCAGTCATTCTGATTGATCAAAATTTATAATGGAGTTCCATCATTTGCAAACCTGACCTAACCATACCATGTTTGCAAGCAACTGAATTCAGTAATCCAGGTCATCAGTCTCAGCCAATTAGGATGAATGCCAAACAAATAGTGGAAGTAAAGCTACAGGATCAGACAAACAATTTGTTGTTACAGTATTTTAGGTGAGGTAAGTTTGTATGGCACTGTTTGGGATGCATTTCATCGCTTAACATTCTGGAGCAGTCAGTCAGTTGCTGGGAAACATTTGTCGACAGTTGGAGAACAAACTTGACATCGTCAAGCACATGACAGGCATGGAGAGCCTTTACTTACGGAAAAAATATATATATATGAATTTAAAACTAAGCTTACTTCTACAGAGATTTTTCATAAGGTAGCTGGTTAACCCAAACCCTTGTCCTTTACTATTACCAATCTCTTCATCAAAACACATTACCATCCACTTTGGATAAATATACAATTTAGGCACTGGTTACTTGGGTTAAAGTATCATTTCAGTCATCCACCTATTTGGAAGTAGGTCAGAATCATTTAAACACACAAAAAGACATCAGGAAAACAATTTCAACCTAACCTAAACCACCCTCAGACAGTAGTAACTTAAAATCCCAAAATTCGCTGGATAACACCATTACTTTTCCAGTCAAAGACCCTTTCTTACTTCTGCTATTTGTCTGGCATGTGTTTGTATTGATTGACGCTGATGATACTGATCCTAGATTACTGAATTTGATCAGTTGTAAACCTAAGCTAACTTAACATAACCCAGAATCTTAAAAGTTTACATTAATAAATTACAACAAGTTGAATTAACCTCCTGGCAATGTGTCAGAAAATATCTTCAAGTGATACAATACTGTCACATTATGTCATAAGGTTTAGAAATGTGTCAAAAGAATGTCACATACCATTTTCACCACTTATCTTACTAGCCACTAGGGAGGTTGGTGTATCTGGTGTTAGTTTAAGAGCAAACCCGTGATGTTTGGTAGGGTTACACTGGATAACACCCATCTCACATGTGTCCGGGCCAGGCTGGACTAGAACCTTTGAAATACTGGCGAGAGATAAGTGTGTAAGTGCGTTACCACTGTACCCCCAACGCAATGTATCATAAGGTGTTACAATGTGTCACAACATAAGGTGTCAATATCTGTCATAAGTTTTCACAAGGTGTCACTGCGTTCAAGTGACATCTTATGATACATTAATACCTTGTGGTACTGATAGCAACACCTTGACCGTATGATATTAAAGCCTCACAACAGACCAAGCAATGGTACAACTCTTTGTTTACAATTGTTCCTAGTTGATAATATTATTTAGACCATTAAGTACCTAAGCTTTAACATTACCACTTATGTAATGACAATATTGTTTTACAATTCTCATATTGGATTCATTATCTAATGTACATTAAATAGAAGTTTAATAAACAAAATTGCCAAAACCATTAGTGATATACAAAGGAATGTTGGGGTCCGACTAATTACCCAAATGTAGCCGCAATGAAGTCAAATAATGGTCCTACATGAATAAATCAGACTGCCAATCACTTCTCGACTAGTATTTGGTGTCACAAAGTCACAAAAAATTGGAAAACGTAATTTAATCTGAGTTAATAGATCGCGTGCATGTACCGACTAATTACCCAAATGAATGAAGTCTGATGGTACTTGCCAATTCTCGAAACGAAGTTGGTAAACTTAATTTAATCTGAGTTAATAGATCGAGTGCATGTACCTAACCTAACCTAACCTAACACACCTCATATTAAATAAAGTTTACCAATTTTCTCTGACTTTATGACACCAAATAATAATCGAGAAGTGATTCACAGCCCGATTTACTCTTGTAGGACCATCATTTGACTTCATTGCGACTACATTTGGGTACATTTAGGTAATTACTCGCTCCCTCGATACATGCACGCGATCTATTAACTCAGATTAAAGTAAGTTTTCCAATTTTTTGTGACTTTGTGACACCAAATACTAGTCGAGAAGTGATTGGCAGTCCGATTTATTCATGTAGGACCATTATTTGACTTCATTGCGGCTACATTTGGGTAATTAATCGGACCGGGAATGTTGGGTTACACTTCCACAAAATAAGTATAACTACGCATATACACCCCCCAAAAAAAAGCTAACCCTAACAAGAACCTGCCAAGATGTACAGTACCAATCAAGTCCCAAATTTCCTTTAAGTCCATCAAAACATTTTGGATTTTAATCTTCCATGTTCCCAAATCTTTCACCACATTTAAAGGGCAGAATGGGTTTGTTAATCCTCGTAATCTATACCAACATTGTTATAAACTTAATATCTAAGAAGTTGTGACTGTTTATAGTGATGTTTAATGTCAGTTCATAGACATACACGATCAGCTGAGATTTCCCGTCCAACAGTGAACGAGTTAAGTTTGTAGACTACCCGTCAGATAGAGACAAAAATCTTAAAATACAGCGTCCGGGAACATAACCGACACATCTTCATACTAATAAGTTATTCGCTAGACGTTAACTGTTACTTACTTGTGTTAAAAACAGCGTATTAGAGGCTGGACACCGACAAGATCATTCTACTGCCAACTACAGCTCATAAGGAACAAAGAGAAAATCAACTTAAAGATTATAAACAATGTGAATCTTCCTGTAGGTAGTATAAACACTATAAATAGACCTTATACGATGTGTTTTTGTTTTATAACCTTTGTTTTTATGACTTGTTTCTATCATTTATATTTCCTCCCTGTTGGAACTTCTGTGACGTAAACAGCTTCCGGGGTCTTGTTTCTGACTATTATATTTAATTTTATACAAGCATTTAAGGTAATAGTAACTCAATTTTATATTTAAAAAAGAATAAAAATAAAAATTAATTACAATGTACCTCTTATTTGATACTTTTTTGTAATATCGTTTAAATAGAATATTTGTTATCCATTACATAAGCCGTAAAAACTGTTAAAATGTACTCAGTAATTATGACGTCACTTATGATGACACTTGCTAAGGGACGGAGGGAAATTTAAATAGACACATATACACATGCGCCTCTCTCTCTCTCTCTCTCTTTCTATATATATGCAAGTAAATCACTGTAAGTGCGCGTGATCCAAGCATATGCTGATAACCACAAGGAAACAAGAAAACACGAAGTTCCCAAGCGCTTTCGTGTAATTCACATCTTCAGGGGTGAGTACAGACTAAGGAGAAATACTTAACAAGGCTTATATATATATATATATATATATATATATATATATATATATATATATATATATATATATATATATATATATATATATATATATATCATGTCCAAAAAGCACGCGGACATCCATATACAAACAACACCTCACTATTCGGGAGTCGAACCTCTCATGTTGCTTCACTCGTCTCTTACCTCATAAAAGTTGTCTTAACCACTTTCCATTTATTATGTATCACGAAATCTTGTATCCGGCCGATCCTGTGTTTGACGTCTGAATGACGGAGGAACAGTGGGAGTGTTTTTAAATTTGGTGGCTACCACATGTAAGGCCATGTCATATTTGAACAGTTTTTTTTACGTGGCACGCTAAATGCATCCAAACGATGATGAATATTTTTGTCTGAAGATGAATTGTTGATTAGAATTATGTCATATAATCACCCGAGCCTCGGCGAAGAATTCCCCGCCTTTAAGCTAAACAAAAAAACCTATATTCAGCTGGTTTTAGGTTTATTTACTTTACATCTTGCAAGATATTTCCCTGATGACAAAAAGTAAATGTACTGCAGTACAGTACTGTACAGAGATTAGCATTTTGAGATCCCTGTAAAACATCATAAATAAACACAGTGGAAAGTTAAACTACTGGAGGTGACTCACGCGACGCTACAGACGATGGTTGTTCAGAAACTGTTGGTGGTGTTTGTGCTTCCGAGTGTGTTGAGAGTGTAGGGAGTGAGCCAACACGTTACCCTTCTGCATGTTACACTTCCTTGAGACACAACATCATGTCCAATTAACTATGGCGGACATTTTATACAAACCTGCACTAAAATCATAATCCCTCGTAACTGACATTAATATTTAAGAATGTTCTCTAAGGTTCAATTGAGGGGCGTATGTATACTGTATTTATAATGATAATACTAAATACAATATCTTTTTTCGTAGTTTAGGTGACTGGAAGATAAAAAAAGGAAACATATAGGCCCCAGTAAGTAATTCTGGTGCTAATCGGTGTACTGTAGTTATGTTAAGCCAGTTCAGGTCACTACGAACCCATATGTAAGTTAGATGATGGTAAGACGCTCCCTGTCTTAGTGATCTGGCTTTTTCTATTTTTTCACCATCGATCAGTTCACTAGCTGTTCGGGTGGTTGGTCTGTTCTTTGTTACTTTGTTATGATCTTTATTGTCCAGTGTTAGTACAGGAGGAAATTAGAGTACCCGAAGAAAACCTGTGATGTTTGGCAGGGTCACATTGGATAACAGATAACACCCTACTGACTTCTGTTCCGGGCCGGGGATTGAACTCGGGACATAAATATGAGAGATAAACACATTACTACTGTTGCCTCTAATGTCTTATTATTTATCATTACGTCAGCCAAATAAACTCCGTCGTTCCACCAGCGAATATATACCTGTTGTCGCTTGATATTGATAACAACAGGGAACCAGTTTACAGAGGTGCAGACCGTACAGTACTCTCGGTTTGCTGTATATAGTACTGTGTTTCTAGGCCTCTTTATACACGATAAATTACAATTTCTTGAGTTGTTGGTGGTTGGGTGCAATGTCTGGGATCCTTAAGGCTGGGTTTGTACTTTAGTTAATATCATAAAAATTACATTCTCTCCGGTATACAGTACTGTATGTGTGAACTCCCCTGGTATGAATATGCACCTCCTGGTATTAATATTCATCCCTTGGCATGTGTTCAACCCCTAGGCATATTATTATTATTATTTTCATATCGTTTTCAGGAAAGTTATCAATTATGAGTGTTTTATCTTTACAAGGACCATTTCTGTGTGCAGGGTGCCGTGTTATCTACAGTACGCACGTAACAACTGAGGCTGACGCGTTATTTTTCACCTTAAATGATGTGATCACTTGATACCCTATAAAAGGTTTATTTGAGGTACAACACATTTATAGCCGTCCAGCAGTACTGAGAGGACCGTAGTTAGGTGTCTTCTGGCAGCTTCAAGTAGGGTAAAATTTGTTCCGTATAAATTCTGAATATTTTATCTGTAACCTTCATCTTCCTAAGGATATCATCACGGAATAATAAAATACCCGTTCAGGTTCTTATTTTTATTTTACTAATATTCTCTACATTGTAATTTCAGATGAAAAATGTCTGTCAGAGGAAAAGAAAGTTGACTATGTATCATCAGTTGGGTTTAAGAAAGTCGAACAACCTTACGGCGGTTCCACTTCAGCATGTTGTGTTGTGTTCGTTCCTTCATGTGTTGGCCAGCGGTGGGTGTGTGGGGAGGAGGAAGAGCTGGACAAGACAGACACACTCACATCTTTGTATCCGCCGTTCATGTGATCACCTTTCGATTGTAAAGCAAATCCTTATCAGCTCTCAGATGTAAAGACAAAAGAGGACGTATGGCTGGATCAAACACGTAACCCAGAGGCGGCTACATGGCATTAACCCCAAATCCACTATAGTTAAGATAATTTGACTGATTAGTTTACATCTCGAGGCGACAAAACCAAGAAGTGAATGTGTGATGGTCCTGATGGCTCCTCCTCCTCCTATTTCCTCTACATAGGGTTGTATGGTAGGGTCATGGGAGCCACCTAAGGTACTAATGAAGAGTACCATGTGGCTTATCGTATACCTGACTCGTTAGTGTACCATACCAACCTGAGAGGTACTGTACCGCTGCTGGTGGTATTGTGTCTTAAGGTCCTATTCGATATATTGTTGTCCATGGTTGTATTATTACCATGGTATATGTGATTCACTATCATGGAAAGCCTGATCCACTACCATGGTATTGTTCAGCCTATACCATTCCCATACAAAGCCTGATCCACTACCATGGTATCGTGTACAACATTGCCCAGTATGTTCTACCTATGTGGCAGAGATATGCTGGTGAATGTTACTGACGATATACGAGTGACTCAGTACTAACACCCGAACCCGGAACCGGTCTAAATATTCCTATTAAAACACGAATTGAGTTAAGTTAGGGATGGGTAGGGTCAAATTAAGGTTATGTTAGGTGTGGGTGGGGTTAAGTTAAGGTTACGTTAGGGGTGGGTGGGGTTAAATTTACGGGTAAGTTGGGTTTGAGGTGGGTTAAGTTTGGGGTGGATGAGGTTAAATTACGAGTAGATTAGGTAAATCTTAATTTAGCTAGAAATAGGATAGATTATGGCACTTAGGTTTGGTTATGTTAAGTTAGGGGTAGTTTAGGTTTCATAACGTCGGATTAAGGTTAGATATACAGTAACATAGCATAGTTTATATTAGGATTAAATTAAAATGGTCATGTTAGGTTAAGTTAGGTTATTGTAAGCTTGATAAGGAGAAGATTAAGGTGGGTTATTAGGGATAGGTAAAGGTGGGAGAGATTAGATCTGATTAGGTTCCGCTTTCGGGTCCAGGGATTAGCGAGTACCCCTACAAATGTCTCGCCTCAGCTGACACACACACAGACACACTATGTCCAGCGTGATGAGTGTCGTGGGTTATCAACAAGATGTCTACACCTGATGACAATAATAATCAGGTCAATATGGGTGGTAACATTAGCCATAACTGAATGGTCGCGTTTGTTTACATTTGTCATTAGCAGTCGTCCATATTTGTGTACATCTATGAAAGGAACCTTTATAATCCAGAAAGGAATAAATCTGACACAAAAGAATAGTTATGAATGAAGCTGAAGAATGAATTAATGGTCGACGATTATTCTTTTTTAAAGATTTTGTTATGATCACAACCTGACACAACACACTTATACACACACACATACACACAAACATACAGCAACATAGACGCTTACGTTTATGTCAATACCACATTCACTAATACCATAACTCCTCATGTACAACGATATGCGTCATGATTTATGAAATAATTTTTGATGGCACAGAAGATAGTGGTTACAGTATTTATATATATGTAAATATGAAATGTTGAGGGTGTAAATAGGGGCGAGAGATAGCCTATTGCTCAAGTACCCCCACACGAGATGGTCACCGTCACATAGGTTCTTGCAATACACCTCTCATGGTAGTCGTCTCACCTGCTTGGCTTAACTATATTTACATGCTCTTGTTTCATACATTGTTAAATTCTTATTACTAGTTCTTATAGTTTTGTTACTCCTGCCTGCATTACTGTATATGAATAAATTATATGAGTTTCGCCACAAACCTCTGTATTTTGAAAGCTATTGCTTTACCACACAATAAACAAAGGTGGCTGGATCACATTTTTGTGACTTTCGTGCGGTAGAGTATTGGGGTAACTCAGGTATCTCTACATATTGCTTTGAGGAAACACAAAAGTAGTAATGCGTCATATACAAGTTAAACTACACAAGTAATGAACAGTTTAGCAAAAATATATTCCATACACATTATGAAGATCTGAACTCACAGGACTGACACCTTTATCCAAACTATTCATAAATTAAATATAAGTAATTGTGACATTTCTCTTCAAAACAACTGTATTACCAGGTCTGGATTCATAGAGAATCGCATGATTAATCTTGCTCGTAATTTAAGATTCAAGAATTCACCTAACAGTGACTTAATCTAATACACAAAAGTAACACATACCGGCACTTAACCTTAACGTAGCCACTGACAGGAGATAAGATTAAGGCACAGAAATTATTCCAAAGAAAATCTCCGTAATTATGGCACTTAACCATTACCAAAGCGTTTTAAATGAAGTCCAACAATATGAAACGTTTTATATTAACAGTTACGAGGATATTAAATTCATACGAACCTTTATGAACTCGTTAAACAGAATGACACAATACATAATCATGGAACAGTTCCTCGTATACTGGGCAATCATCGATCATGTCATAGCATACCTGACAGCAAGACTAACCCCCGGACCAAGAACAGGAATCGGGCCTGAAGCTTCATACTAAAACCGTGAGTTAGGTTAGGTTAGGTTAGCATAGTTTAGGTGGAGGAGGGGGCAAGTTAGTTAGAGTAGAGTAAGGTTAGACGAGGTTAGGTTTGAATAGGTTAGGTTAGGTTCGTGGTCCGGGTATAAGCAAGTCTCCAGGATATGAATGCTTATGCCTGTATCAAGAGGATGTGTTCTCCCTCAACAGTGTCGTAAGTCAGACATCTGTTTATAACAACGGGTCAACAGCAGGTGAACAGTCTCTTTTGCCTTGAAAAAACTCTGTCTTGTAATAATCTATTGACTTCAAATATTCAAGGAGTGGGGTTATATAGCAAAGTATACTGAATAACATACAATAATATTTTTTTGAACACAGACAAGGGTTCGTAGCCACACAATTCATCAGAAAAAAAGCTACACACAAAATCTCAAAATCCGGTTGCCCGTTTTTTTAAGTACAATATACAAAATCCGACAAACACCATGCAAACCACAATATATCACAAATAACACTATGAATATAAGAGACGAGATGATACAAATGAATAAATTGGTGCTCAGGTGACACACACACACACCAGGTGGGTTTTGATCTTGAGTCGAAGAAGGTGACCTCCAGGTGTTGGGGAGGGAAGTAACGCACTAACTTGCCAGTGTCCTCCGGATGAACCCGGTCACTACCACCAGCGAGATCTTCCTTACTTCACGAACGGTGTGTCTCACTTCGGCAACTATTACTTTAGCTCGAGAAAGTTGAAGTATTATCAGGGGGTAGGTAGTTTAGGTCAGGAATGATGCGTCTGAGTTAGGAGCAGTAAGTTTAGACCGGGATGCTGTTAGCTTAGACCAGGGACTGTCAGTTTAGATCGGAGACTGCGCAGGCCGGGGACTGTTAGCTTAGACCTGGGATTGCTAGCATAGACCGGAGACTGCTAGCTTACATTTGAAACGGCTAGCTTAGACCAAAAATCATTAGCTTAGTTCATGAACTGTTAGCTTAGTTTGGGGATAGTATTATGAGAGTTGACCAGATGTTTGTATGGTAGAGTGAAACTGGCTTCGTCGTGGCCTGGCTGGACCACACTGACGGCTCAACAGTGATCAGTACAGAGCGTCCCTCATCCACTCGCTACAACACTCAGGGAAGAAGTGTTTGGGACATGAGTGTTGGGTTCCGATTTACCTTTTGATATCCAATATGGAAAACTTACTGAGCACTGGAAAAGAACAAGCTCGGTGCTCTGCTGGTGTAAGAGTTTAATGGACTGAACTCTCACTTAAGGCCAGCGACGGACAAGAGAAACATTTTCCTTAGGGCTGTGTTGTGACAGTACGAGCCTTTGTTTATCGATGGATTTCCTTGACAGTTGTTGGCAGGAAGCCCCAAAATAATAATGAGTCGCATGTCGCAGCAAGCAGGAGATATGTTTGTGAGAAGAAATCCATCAAATTATCACGACTACCAAGTCATGGCGAGTCGCCAACAATTAGTGATGAAGGCGAGAGCGAAGGACAGCGTTAATGAATGGGTTCTCTGCGATGATGGAGGCATAACATGATATTTTATTCTTGTATACATCATATATTTATATATATATATGTGTGTGTGTATCTAACATTTCTCATGAAGATAGGTACAAAATAGTATTTACATTATTACATTATTTCCAATACATTTGAGACAACAAAGCAAACCAACAAAAACAATGGCTATGTTCTAGAGGCCTTAACCTACAGTGTTCTCGTCAAGTGCCATGAAAGCGATCTTCACTTTTCTATTTTCCTTTATTTTCCGTGAAGAAATAATCTAGACTTCCCTCCGTTTCTTCTTTCGGACGTGATATTCTTGGCAGATGTGTCTCAGTAGGTGTGTGTGGAAGTGTGGGATACAGTTTTTTGTTTATCTACCGCTTGTCCCTCACTACAGTGCCTCCCATACACCAGATCATAACACAGGTTCACGTCTCTCAACACATTCTTCTTTTGTTTCCTTTAAGAAGTGTATCATGTCTCTTTTAACTCGAGTTCATTTTTAACTTAACACGCGATCACGTCTCTTTAACACAGATTCAAGTTTCTGAACACATATACAAGTTTCTTAACACATATACAAGTTTCTTAACACAATTCTTACTTTCTTGATCATAAAGTTGAGTTTTTTAGGGCAGATATTAGGTACAGTACGTCAATAGATAATCTGGGTTTTTTTTTATGAAATACCTTTCACTACACGGTGCCATGGTAATCATATTCTAAGAGATGGAGTTGAAATGCCAGTCATAAGCTTCCCTACTATAGCTGGTAACTAACTACATTATCACACCGATTCACTGAAATTATCAAACCAACTAATTGACTCTCAAGTGTAATCATCCAATGAGATTATTTTGATTGTGTCTTGAATGCTTTGTTTACCTAAGACGGCCATTAAAGGTCTTAGGGTCTATAGTAGATGAGCCAGTCTGATTGTACATAGAGATTGTTATGTTGGCCACACGTAAGTATAGAATAGATGCCACAGATGAAGTCAAGGATAACAGGGAGCAGTCGAGGAACAAAGGGACAAGTCAAGGAAGACAAGGAGTAGTTGAGGAGCAAAGGGAGAAGTCAAGGATAACAGGGAGTAGTCGAGGAGCAAAGGGAGAAGTCAAGGATAACAGGTAGTAGTCGAGGAACAAAGGGAGAAGTCAAGGAAGACAAGGAGTAGTTGAGGAGCAAAGGGAGAAGTCAAGGATAACAGGGAGTAGTCGAGGAGCAAAGGGAGAAGTCAAGGATAACAGGGAGTAGTCGAGGAACAAAGGGAGAAGTCAAGGAAGACAAGGAGTAGTTGAGGAGCAAAGGGAGAAGTCAAGGATAACAGGGAGTAGTTGAGGAGCAAAGGGAGAAGTCAAGGATAACAGGGAGTAGTTGAGGAGCAAAGGGAGAAGTCAAGGATAACAGGGAGTAGTTGAGGAGCAAAGGGAGAAGTCAAGGATATCAGGGAGTAGTTGAGGAGCAAAGGGAGAAGTCAAGGATAACAGGGAGTAGTCGAGGAGTAAATGGATATGTCAAAGAAGACAAAAAAAATACAAAGAACGAAAGATGAGGCCAAGGAACAAAAATGAAGTTAACAATATCTCCTCCGACCTTTGAAGCACTGGCAGGTTCAGTCATCACACCAAGTAAGCGCTTGTCATTTGTTTATATTAAGAAATAACAGACTTTTAAAGTAATGTATGATTAAGTGAGATGATTAAAGTGCTCGAGTGAACAAGAATTTATTTTGGGGTGGGGGATATTATCAGTCATTTAAAAGTATGGGAATGATTCAGAGGCTGTGTTATTCTACTCAGGATACAGACAAAAGTTTAAAGGGAAAAAGGAATTTTCGAGTGACATTTATCCAAAGGTCGGGAGTACCATCAGACTGGCATCGTTCTCAATTTAGATTGTACCCTCAGTGACACGAGTCTCAACTTCACTATTATCATGTTTTTTTGCTCAACTGGAATCAGTACAGTAATAAAACTGCTCTCACATACCATGGTTTCATTCAGTGCAAAATGGGGAAACAGAAATAAGCAAAATTGCATGATAAGTTTGATAAAATAAACTCCAAATGATCTTAAGATTTCAATGTCACTGATAAAAAATCTCTATAGTGTTCAACGTTTCATTACCATGTTTAAATTTAGGTTAGGAGGACGTGGGATCATTATTTACTAGAAGCAAATGCTCAGCTCTTGTAAGTGCCAGACAAAGCCAAACACCCTCGTTGTGCACGTCCTTACAAACTACACCCAGCTACTAGATTTTCCTTCTTTGTTTTGATAAGAGCTGAGGTATGAAGGGCGTAAGACTACATAATCAGCTCCTGCTACTTTCGTCCACCACACCGTGGTCCACCTAGTCAGGTAGTCTTCCTACCATGTCTATATCTGTCCTAATGAGTAACAGATTACGTATAATTCTTAAAGCTAATCCCAGGCCTGCTGGTGAGAGAAAGTCTAATATCTATGGAACTTGAGTTGAGCTGTGGCTTACTCGAGGAGGACCCAAACTACCACACTGCATCACACTCTGTAAATGTTACAAATAAGTCAGATCATCGGTTAATAATATTTACACATTAATTTTTTAATGGTTTAGCTGTGTTATGTATCAGTGGCGCAAACCATTAAATCTCCCGCTGGTTAGGATTTGTGATAGAAGCAACGCACTATGCACCCTCACTTTTGGGACAGCCTGTGGCTCCCTCTTCTCACTCATAATTTTACGTTTCTTTAGAAATTTAAGTAAGCAATACATTTTAAGTGAAAACTGGATGGAGATGATTCAGTGATGGTGAGGTGTGTGACCAACTCGGGAGGAGGGAGACAGCAGCATTGTCCAGTCGTATGTATTAAAAGCTGACTACTTGGTTGGTGCCGTAACTAAAGCCTTCCCCAAAGGCTAAAAATTCCACGTAATGATGTATTAATGAAAGACCCTAAACAAAATATGTTAGATATTTTATGTATTATATAACTATAAGAGTTTTATTGATTAGTATCGGGTCTTACACACAGATTAAGATACGTTTTCTTTGTTAACATGTGGGGGTCTTAGCTGGGCGACCACCAACGGAAGCAAGTTTTTAACACCATGGCTGATGGTCACCTTGGGCGACAATTGGTCAATAATGCAACATGCATTACAAATAGCTTGATCGACTAAAAAGCTACATCATAACTGGTAGCCACACTATGAATGGCATCACTGTGGAATGTTTGCAAAAAATAATTAAGCACAGCAAAAACTGTCTGTGCATGACACTTAATTCCACAAAAACGCTGTAGTGTCGTGTCCCATAGGTTTCATTTATATGAATTTAAAGCTATCTCAAAGCATAATATATTTTGCAGAAATGTGAGAAAACATATTTATATACAAAATTTATTGTAAAACACGAAGCATATTAGCTTGTTCAAAGGCTAACATTTGATGTAGGAAATCTTGACACACACTACTGGCATATTCAACTCCAGTCGCACGCGATAATATTAATTTCCTTACCGAAAAAAACGTTAAGTTTGTAATGCATAATGTAATGCAATTTTGTGTTTACAGTAACTGAGAACGTGAGACAATTTTTGAAGAAAGTAATAAATTTGCCTCATGTCTTGTAATACACATAAATTTTCTCTAAGTCTCGTAATTGTACGTCACATGTTTCTTAAAGCTTTAATCATTGAATATAAACTTTGGAAATCGTATAGAATTTGAGACCATCTTCTGGGACTTCCTTCACATATCTAGCACCAGGCATCAATTGTTATTTTTGTCTTCAGTAAATTGATCTTACTTTAACTTCTCTGTTTTACCTGAATGAAAACATAAATTCTTCAACTTTTTTGAATGATAATATAGATTATATGACACTCATGCAACATATAAACTACTTTCAAATTTTGTATGATCATGAGAGGTACAATTACTGACTAGTCACAGTGTCTCTCTGCCTCCGCAGCAAACTCTTCATAGTATACAGGTACACTAGGTCGTCCCTACAAGTCTTGACAACACCTTAATTACACATCACATGTAAATTGAAACTTCACTTACAATATTTTGATTTACATACCGCATATCAGACAAATAACCTTAATCTGCCAATTTCATTTTTTTCTTTTAGTTATTTTTGTTTCTTTTAGAAGACCATACTAATATTATTGAACTCTAAGGTGAAGATCTTTCCTTATCGGACTCAAGTCTTTTAACACAAGCGCATATCAAGACACTTTGGAACTGTTAAGGTGGATTACTGGTCCAGACTCTTCTCATTACCGAACAGTTTAAAAATCCCCATCTGAGTGAAGTAAACAGGAGAGCATCATCATCACACCTTAAAAGAGTTGATCACATCCACGGGAGTATTAAAACTGTAACGTGATGAACACCCAAGGAAACATCTCGTCTCAAAACACCAAACACAGTGCTTGGCAGATTATAATAACTGGCTGGTCTGAGAGTCAGGAAGATTTTGGACACATAAAAGTTTTATATATATATATATGTATTATATATAATGGGTTTCTGTTGCAACCTTGAGGCAAGTATGGTCACCTTTCTTCGGACCACTTGTACTTTCTTGAGGTTAGGGATGAGAACTAGAAGAATTATGTCTTGACTACGTACATGAAAGACACATATTATCAAGTACAGTAGTTGCTCACTGGATCGTTTCAAAAGCCAAGATAGTGTGGGACTGCTTATTGGCTGCAGCCTCCACGTGACACATCACACCCACATGCTTCATACAATAAAATAATAGTAATGAGCACATAAAATGGAATATTTCCTTTTTTAGATTTGAGTGGTTCATGCATTTTTCTCTGAAGCAAAACGCTACAGTTCTTGTATGTACACATCAACATCGTCTGTCTCTGTCAGGTTATTCCACATCTTCAACATTTTTCACACATTATTGTTCACACCATCATGCAGTGTTTTTTACTATGTGTATATACAATGTTATATTCGTGATGAAGTCTATCACATTTATCTATAAATCTGGATTACTACACTGTGCAAAAATTTACTCTCCTTTTCTGCTTACATAACACAAGGTATTTGAGGGCCTCGGTGTACCTCTCCCTGTCACCTCTCACACAGGCGATACTCCTCATTTAATCTGAGAGGTAACAGTATGAGGCCACCGATTGAGGACAACTTGGACTATCTACGGACCCGTTTTCCTTTGTGACGAGTGACGAGCCGTAGCACAGTGACTGTTAACTTTATTTTTAAACCCGTTTTCCTTTGTGACGGGTCATGGAAGTGCACCAATTTATTATTTTTTTTATTAATAGACCCGTTTTGTTTTGTGACGAGTCATGGTAAAGTGCACCTATTTTTCTGTGTGTTTTTTAAGACCCGTTTTGTCTGGTGGCTGGTGAGTCCTAATATTGTGTGTGGGAGCTACTCAATGATGAGGCACTTGGGCAGGTGTAGGTGCAGGTGATGATGGAGCTCTGGGGTTGCTCCCGGGCAGTTGGTCAGCTCCAACTCCTGAAGGTGTCGCAGCTGAACCAACGACGACAAACCCGCTGACGTCACCAACGAGCAACCTGCAAAACACAATCAGGTTTACCATTTTCTCTTAAAAAAGACAAGTTAAGGACTAATTAATGGAAATATATTACTTTCCCTCAGGAGAGACAAGCCTTACGTTCTGTAATATCCGCGCATATAGGAATACGCCATTCTTCTCCACACAGTATAGAAGAAAAAATATCTCCTGAAGATTAACCCCTACAGCTTATGTCACCTTATGATTAAATATCCTAACACTGCACCTGGGAAGGGTTAGGTTAGGTTAGGTTAGGTTAGGTTAGGTTAGGCCTTGGTGAGCTCCCCTACAAGGCCAAGGGAAGGAAACACCTACTATTTAGACAACCAGTTCATCTTCGTCTACTGTGACAGTCTGGTGTGTGGCTCTGAGCGTATGAGGAGGTATGTGAGGTGAGTGTATGTATTTATGTATGAGTGTATGAACTATATAACTATATAAGGTGTATTAGGCATGTTAGTGTAGGTGTATGAATATATGAGTGTATGACCTGTATAAGTAAGGTATATGAGGCATGTAAGTGTATGTATGTATGAGCGTATGAATTAAGTGTATGAGGTATGTTAGTACAGTATAAGAGTATGCATGTATGAATGTATGACCTGTTTAAGTAAGATGTATGAAGCATGTTACTCTAAGTGTATGGGTGTATGAGGCGTTCGTCACTGACCTGCGAGAGAGAGCACTTGTATGTTCCTCATAGAGCACAGGTGTTGGACCCCGAAGTCTCGCACCTGTGAACACCAGCGGAGGAAGAGTGCAGACAGGGAGAGCATCGTGGATATGTACCCCACACCGATGTCTGTTATGTGCACACATCTGTGGAGGCCAACACATGTCTTAGATCAACACTTGTTTAAGCTTCAACATTTACATCAGATCAATTACGTGTTTAAGATCAACATTTTTAAATTAATACTTGTTTTAATTAGATCAACACTTACTTTAGAGCAACAGTTGTTTTAGGTCAACACGCTTTAGGTCAACACGTCTAACAGTTAGTTACATGAATAAGTGAGAATAAGTTGTCAGGTCAAGACAGAACAATAATAACCCACCTGTCTAGCGTCAGTTCCTCCAGCTGGTTAAGGTCGCAGGCGATGTACTCGAGGGCGGCGTCAGTGATGCGGGGACACCAAGACAAGTCCAGTGACCGGAGGCGACGGAGGTTCTCGGCGATAAGCTCTACCCCGTCATCCGTGATCTTACTACACCCACTCAGACTCAGCACCGTCAGGTTGGGCAACGAGTGTACTGTGGAAGATGTAGGTAGTTAGTATTTGGTAATGCATAACTTGTACAGAGTAAAATGAAGGTATCAAGGAATAAACTTGTACAGAGTAAAGCTCTTTTGATAGTGTGGGGTGCCCTTTACCTAAGTGCCGGGCCGCCTACATATTAAAATTATTAAATATTAAGTGAATTGTGACACAAGACAACTTATTTTCTTTTGAAAAATATTCATAATTCCTAACAACCAGTAGAACATGGTCGACCAGGCAGGAAACTGTTCTACTTATCGCTCAGGTTAGAAAAAATAACATTCAAATGTGAATACGTACTCTCAATGTACATGCATGTATCTGCCCTCATGCGCGAGAAACTGTGAAACTGAAACCAGAACGAGGATACGGGTCATCATTACACAGGCGTTGAAGGTGATGTACAGTGCTTCCTATAATTCTACTAAATAAGTCAGTAATACAGTGTACTGATTTCTTAACTTGATTTACACATGACTTGAATCAGTTTACCAACTTTCATATCAGATCTCGAAAACTGTCTTAAATTATTGAAAGGCAACGAAATACTGCGCCGACGGTCGAATGGGCCAGGGGAAAGACTATACTCTGTGGCGGTGCCTCAACACTCACGGGCGAGTGTTGCCTCACCGTCAACACTCAGATTACACCTCGTAAGTGTCTTCGTGTCTGTTGTTGTCACACTTTGCTCCGCCGCTTTGTTAAAGTGTTGTGTGTGATAAGAGAGAGAGAGAAAGAGGGGGAGGAGAAATGAACGGGAGGGTCATGCAGGAAGGTCAGGTTGGCTGAGAGAACCTCTTGGTATACCGTATTTATCATGAGGACACACGGAACCCACTCCATCATGAGGGGGGAAGGAGGGAGGGTGATAGACGGCCCTTACCTAAAAATAAGGATGGAAAGTTACATTACAATTCGTCCTACTCTTCTGATTCACGAGAGAGAGAGAGAGAGAGAGAGAGAGTCAAACATGAATTACACGAGCGATAACAACACAACAAAGTTTCACGACCAAAGGAGTGTTGTCCCACTTTCAGTCTCGTCTCTGTCACCTCGATCAATAGGCAGTGCAACACGAGAGGTCCAAACTAATGTCAGGACTTGGAACCGGGCATGATTTTCCATACAAAAACTGTGTATTTGGTTAGGCCAAATTATATTACGGGTAAGTTTGGATTCGTTATGTTAAATTCAATTAAGTTACATTGAGGGTAGGTTATGTTAGAACATGCTAAGTTACTTCATATTTGGGGAGCAGTATGTTAAGTTTAGGTTATGTTATGTTGAATCCATTTTGGGGTCGGTTAAATTTGGTTAGATTTGGTTAAGGTAAGTTAGGTTAGAGGTAAGTTAGAATAGACTAGGTTAAAAGTGTGTTAGATTCGATTTAGTTGGGTAAAGCCCAACGTGTGACGATGATACGGAAATTAATAATAGTTTTTCATTTTTCTTTCTTTGTGCACGTTTATTGCAATGTCTTAATAGTAGACGGTAGTTGGATCACAAGAAGATTAGCCCCACTTTATTTCACCTGATGATTAAACACCTTAACACAACCTAGGGGGGGGGTGTAAATTAGGATAGGCTTGGTTAGGTTAGGTTAGGCTAGGTTTGGGTATGTTATGTTATATTCTGTTAGTTTTTGTTCGGTAAAAGTTTGGGTGGTTTATCTTATGATGAAATAAGCTGTGGTGCAAATCTGTCTCCTGCATGTCCTGTCTACGACGCACTTTAGAAGTAGTTGTGTCGTCTCTTACATCTGTTTCTGGTCTACCCTGTCTATTATATATAATCTTTCTTCTTATCGCCAGTGAGCTTTACACTAATTTTCTTAAAAACATTTCAGTAACCTTCCGTCTCTCGTTTTTAGCGCGGAGTTTGTTGACAAGCATTTTTTTGGACTACGGTGACGTTGCTCCTCACACGCGCAGTGAAAACAGACAACAAAGCTTTCCCAAAGTTTACTATCTTGTTGTGTCTATATAATTTAGAACATACTGCATAATTTATATCATGCATAGGAATAGTCTGTCTGGGAACTCAAATTCACGTATCGTAGGAAAGCAGTACAGTACAGCACAGCCTTGGCTATCGGCCCAGCAAGCAAATTCCCGAACTTACACAACCTCGAATAAGTACTCCCCATCTTTCAAAATAAGCCACGGGCCTAACACCTTATATGTGTTTGATACCGTTGGTTCAGTCTGGTGACAAGAGTGATTGTCATAAAAAGAATTCATAAAACTATTCATCGCCTGAAAAAGGAAGTTTAATTATGATGGGTCAACTATGTGCTAGACTCCATGTCAGTGAAATCAGTTTAGAGCAGTTTGAAAAATAGGTCAATGGCAATTTCATTGTGTTTTTTTTCCTAAAAATGTAACCTCGTAAAAATCATTAATTGTTTATATTTGTGTTCTTGGCAATACTACACGCCTCACTTAATAGCTTTACAAAAACCTAAATAAATTTACTCATCAACAGTCATAACCAGAAATATTGTAGATTAGTTTTTGTTGCACCACAATAGACTTCAGCCAATCAAACAAGTAATATGCTTAATGTTCCCTCAGTATTAGTCCTCAGTCTCCACTCTGCGTCAGTGTTATGAGCGTGGGGGAAGGATGAGCTGCCTGTGACTAATTGTGTGACGCGTCAACTCAATTAGACTTATAAAGTATATCATCGAAAAATTATATACTGTACAGTGAGTGCGATGGACATTATTAATGAATCTCTGGAGTTTATTTCTCAGTTAACAATAGTGATAATGAGGATAGTGATGAAACAGAGGCGAGGGAGAAGTATTGAAGAGAAGTACTGTATTACCCAAATCTGCCAGGCGAGAATAGAACAGAAAATGTTACCTATGCGCAAATCTGTAATTCCTTCTTCACTTTGTTGTTGCTGGACCCCAAGAAGACGACCTACAGTAAGGTGAGTAGATACTAATTAGTATCTGTATAATCTTAAATATTATAAAGATGTGAATATAACATTACAAACTAACGCTCCTCAAGTATCGTAATGTCGCCTGAGCATAATGTTTGTGTTTTGTATCTGGTGAAAATGTGAATTTGCCAGAGCATTCCACTTATATTATTCTGATTATTGTGCATTTTAACGAGTAACAGTGAAAGTAAAAGCAAATAAGCCCAGATTTACAATAATTATAACAGTATTGTTATTCAGTGTTGCTTAAAAAAAAATTATTACCTAAGTGGGAAATTGGGAATCTTTTATTGGTAAATTTTTACAAGTGCACTCTCAACTATTTTAAAGTTTTAACGCACGTAATAGATACATCTCATCACTCTGAGTAACTTTCATTTTATACACTTCCGTCGCAAATGAATAATAATGAACCTAATAGAACCTGACCTAACTTCTTAACCCGAGGGGAGACAAATGCCACAAGAAAAAACGATAAGAGACGGGTAAGATCTACCTATAGTAACTATTCATTTGCAAACATCTTTTGAGAGTGCACTTGTAAAATAATACCTTGTTATTTGATAGAGATGGGCCAATTGGAAGAACGGTTATGGGGTGTACGGCGCCATTTACGATGACCTTCTTGCCCTGGTCTTTTTTCAGCAATATCGCCTTTAACACATGGAATTCTGCACTTTTCGAAGCTTTGGAGGAGTCTCGAAACAAGTTTCCTGGTGGGAATTATTAGCTAGTGCTGTACTCAAAATATCGAAACTTCGAGATCTCTCCAGAGCTTCAAAAGGGTGGTATAACTGAAACAAGATCAGGGCAAGGTCATCGTAAATGGCATCGTACACCCCACGACTGTTCTTGCAATTGGCCCTTTATTATTACCACGATTCCTTATTTATCTCATTTTATTGTAAATCTATCTTTTTACCCCAATGGTCTGCATTTGAGTATTTGAGTGTTGTTTTTTTATAGAGTAACAATATTGTCAGTTTTATGAAATATTCCGTAAAACGCATTTGAAGGAAAGAATTGTAATATTAAAGTGCAGACTGTAATATTTAAAATGGTGTTTAAACGACCGAAAGTGTTGTGACGGACGACGTCAAAACATCAACATATCAAGCCGAGGGAATTTAAACTAACAGTGACGCCTCACTTTGATAAACAACCTCCCAGCAGGTGGTGGGTTAGGGATAATTATATACCCATTTAAAGTTAGTTCTTTATCTCTATATATTATTGAAAGAGTTTTCAATATATTGTTTAAGGGTCATTTATCTTTTTATTTATTGAAGTATAATTCCATACGCTTTTATTTTATTTTTGTTTACATTTAACTCTCGTTCAACCCTTACTATTTTTCACATATAGAGATAGTTCAATACTGTACCCCTATTTCTCTCAAATTAATTTTAGGTCAACGCTCCTTTTATTCTCAGATAAGACAGCTCGCTGCCCCTATTTTTCTCACCTCAAGAAACAATACTAATTACTCTTATATGTGATGAGTCTGAAGGACAAGATGTCGCCCGTCGACTTCCGTGAACAAAACCTCGAGACTCTACCCCCTGGAGATTTATAATTAGTTTCCTTTTTCTATTGTCTTCACGTCTAGGCTTTTCCCTGATTATCCCTCTCTCACCGAGGAAAGGGCAAAGGGATAGGAGGGAAGAAAAAAGGGAGGATAGGGGAGGTGTAGTGAGAGTAGGTGTAGGGTGTCTAGGTCGAGAGAGAGAGAGAGAGAGAGAGAGAGAGAGAGAGAGAGAGAGAGAGAGAGAGAGAGAGAGAGAGAGAGAGAGGCATATTAAGGACCTCAAACTTTTCCTGCTAACAATACGTCTTCCTCTAGTATCAATGTACAGTAACACACGACATAATATATGATAGTGTTCTATACATGTCGCTCTTCTAATAACAATCTACTACAGAAACAATTTATACAGTCAATGGAGAAATGTTTGTGATATATGTACCTTTGATATATGTACTGTGATATATGTACCCTGTGATATATGTACCCTGTGATATATGTACCTTTGATATATGTACTCTAGTAATATATGCATCCTGTTAAGTATCTACCAAGTAAGACTTCATACTTCTACTGTTTCAAATAATGATAGAAAATTAATGAACTTGTCTAGGCTCAAATATTGTGAGCTGTGTCGCCGCTACCAGCCAATTAATTACGTGAGCAACAACATAATTTAATTCAGGTACTTGTCATCACCTATCCAGTAGTACTGAGTAATCTATCACCTTAGTAAGTCGGTGAGTATTTGTTGAATCAGGACCTAACATAAGAAGTGACTTTATCTCAGGAATATTTGAGTTGGGCCCCGAAAATTTGGATCACGTAAAGATTAGGCAACCTAGCTTATTTCACCTGGTGATTAAATGTTCTAACCTAACGTAACGTAACGTAACCTAACCTAACCTAACTTAACCTGACCTAATCGAACCTAACTTAATCTAATCTAACTTGACCAAACCTAACTTGACCTATAAAACCTAACCTACCTCCTTTCCTCCACCCCGCTTTAGATAGTATTATGGTGTCTAATCATCAGGTGAAATAAGATCGGGGTGCCTAATCTACTGTACATGTGGTGTGACAACAATTTTATTTGGATCCGAAAATATTTGATGTACAATATTCACTTATGATTTCCTGTCAGTCACACACACACACACACACACACACACACACACACACACACACACACACACACACACACTTCCACAACTCTTTACCTTGCATAGCTACAAAAGTTTACGAAGCGAATCCTTACCCTCTGCGTTGGTTTTAAACTTTCGTAACACTTGACTGTGCGCTGGGAGGTGAGACGCCAGGTATGTTTACGCTAACATTACTACCTGCCATCTACCGTGACTCACGCTTCTTGACATCCAGAGAAAATAAACTTGTAAATAAAAGATAATTAATCCTTTAGAGTTAAAAGGGTGAGAGTGTACGATTTTGTTTTTACGGGTGAAAATCGTCTCATTCGTCACTACACTTTCAACCATACTGCTCACTACACCCTCAACCATACTGCTCACTACACCCTCAACCATACTGCTCACTACACCCTCAACCATACTGCTCACACTGATGCTCTTATCGCTCTTCACGTAAGTCAGTCAGGTGTTAGCCAGTTTCCGTAAGTGTGGTACAATAACTATGTGACTGACATTGACTGACGTTGACTGACTCAGTCCAATAGCTCGAGGATGAACTGGTGATTAGTCTTGACGGCTGAGGCTGCTACGACCAAGGTACAATAACTGTCAGCTTATTGCAGCTTATTGGCTATTACTCATGCTGCTGTGTCGTCTTCCTGCAACACTCACCTGTAACACACACACACACACACACACACACACACACACACACACACACACACACACATCCATTACATTTTGATAATCGCACAAAACAAAAGCTCATTTCTAACATTTTAATGGACAAGGTGAAAAACAAATGACTGTTCCGTGTGTGTGTGTGTTGGCTCATGTTACCGAGAGTCACCTGAACAACACCTTGGCAACACAAAGGTTATATAAATAAACTTACTTGTTTGTTAAGGTGTGAGTATACATGACTTGTTTATATGGAGAAATTTTTTTTGGGTGTATTGAGAAAAAATATAAAATAGGGGTATGGAGTTTGATTTAAAAGGACATGGAAAAAGTAACAATAAAAACACCTCCCCAGTAACACCAAAATCACCTCCCCAGTAACACCAAAACACCTCCTCAGTAACACCAAAACACCTCCCCAGTAACACCAAAAACACCTTCCCAGTAACACCAAAAACACATCCCCAGTAACACCAAAACACCTCCCCAGCAGTAACACCAAAACACCTCCCCCAGTAACACCAAAACACCCCCAGTAACACCAAAAAACACCTACCCAGTAACACCAAAACACCTCCCCAGTAACACCACAAAACACCTCCCCAGTAACACCAAAACACCTACCCCACTCCCCAGTAACACCAAAACACCTCCCCAGTAACACCAAAAACAGTAACACCAAAACACCTTCCCAGTAACACCAAAAACCTCCCCAGTAACACCAAAAACACCTCCCCAGTAACACCAAAAACACCTCCCCAGTAACACCAAAACACCTCCCCAGTAACACCAAAAACACCTTCCCAGTAACACCAAAAACACCTCCCCAGTAACACCAAAAAACCTCCCCAGTAACACCAAGCACCTCTCTTAGTAACAGTAGAATTTTGAAAAACTTGGCAGTGGTCCAAAGTTTGAGGTATTGTGGCTAGACTACACCACCTCAGACACACACACACTGCAAGGTGAGGCAGGGTAAGGGGCACTGTATTACTACCATGAACCCCGTCTCCACCTAGAACCATGATCCAGTCTCCACCTACCATGACCCACTCTCCACCTACCATGAACCCCGTCTCCACCTACAGTAGAACCATGATCCAGTCTCCACCTACCATGAACCCCGTCTCCACCTAGAACCATGATCCAGTTTCCACCTACCATGACCCACTCTCCACCTACCATGATCCAGCCCCCACCTATCATGACCCAGTATCCCTAGCCTCTAAATACCTCCTTATCCTCTAACTGCCCCCCCCCCCTCCTAAAAAAAACAGACAAATTCAGGCTACAGAGGAGATGGGAAAGAACGGGGGAGGGGATAACCAAGCTCGCTTCAGTGTGTCAATTTGATCACCATGCTTTATTACACTGTTTCCTAGATCTTCAATTTCATATTTAATTCCCGTATTTAATTCTATAGCAAAATTTGAATCGATTTTTTTATTTATATTTATATATATATTTTTTTTTAGTTTACGTGAAGTTATCCAGAGGGAAATTAATAAGACACTAACGGGCGGGCAGACAGGAGGCCATTATTATTATTATTATTATTACTATTATTATATATCTGTATATCAATTAGCATTAAACTTGTTATTTTATCTGGTTATGATTTAATACATATCATCTCCCTTCCACTGAACACTGAGTGGAATGAATAGATAGATATACCTGTATATTGTTGAGTGATTGACAAACAGGAGAGAGAGGTGAAAGGGTTGATGTTTGTAGTGTGTGTGTGTGTGTGTGTGTGTGTGTGTGTGTGTGTGTGTGTGTGTGTGTGTGAGTGAGGGGAGGATAAAACAAATTGGCTGAAGGGGACTATCTAGCCTTGATCTCGTCTGTTAGTTTGTTTTTGTTTGTGTCTACGTGTTTGTGTGTTTGTCTGTATTTGTGCTTGTTTTTGTTTGTACGTGTGTTTGTAAGTACGTGTTTTCTTTTTGTTTGTACGTGTGTTTGTGTCCTTGCATACAGTTGTGTTTGTGTATTTGTCTGCAAGTATTTGTGTGTTTGTATGTACTTGTGTTTGTTTATAAATGTGTTTGTGTTTAATTACGTATGTTTGTCTGTACCTAAGTTTGTGTGTGTGTGTGTGTGTGTGTGTGTCTGTACATATGTGTGTGTATGTCTTTATGTGTACGTGGGTGTATTGTGTGTGAGAGAGAGAGAGAGAGAGCTTGGATGTCTTAACCTTGACACAGGATAACCAATTCTCAAGGACCCTGGCTATTGTTTTCTCTCTCTCTCTCTCTCTCTCTATCCTTCGCTGCTTTGGATCTCTTTAACGCTCCTCGTATATTTGTCTCCCTTTCTCCATAACTCAGTCCTCTGCATAACTTAGTCCTCTGCTAGACTCAGCCCCTTGGATGACTCAGCCCCCCCCTCTCACCCACCCACCCACCCACCCCTTTCCCTTGCCACTCCTGCAGTATTTCCTCGGGAGTTTAACTAACGACCACAGGTGAGCGCTTGGCATTTTCCCGCATCAGGTGGCCGGGTTTTGGCGCCACCAGTCTTGGCGCGCAGATGTTTCCTGTCACAGAAATAGAAATTGTGGTTATAGTCCAAGGTCACGTGATTCATAAGATTCCAGCGTCAGGAAATATGTCCCCTTGTATGGCATTAGATTCCTTTTCCCGCGTCAATCTTCTTCTTCTTCTTCTTCTTCTTCTTCTTCTTCTTCTTCTTCTTCTTCTTCTTCTTCTGGTGCTGCTAATAATAATAATAATAATAATAATAATAATAATAATAATATTGTCGTCGAGAAGGTACGCATGGAGACCCGATATATGGGATGCGTACATTTCCAGTCCTGATATGGCACCAGACGTCAAATTTTACAGAATCTGGCAGGAAATTTGTTGTGTGATAAGATCTGTCGGGGGAAACTATTGCCAGATAAGGTATGGTGAGAAAACTTTTAAACGATAAGATTTGGCGAGAAAATCAGTGTATGGTAAAAATCGAGGTAACTTTCTTCACCTTGATGGGATGGATGAAATTAATTGGTGATTTTTGAGGGCGGGAATAACAAGTTTTCAATGGGTTTTATGAAAGAACTCACAGGGTGTACAATTTGACGGGAAATGTTACATCACTGACGCCCACAATTCCACAAATATACAATACAATCGTACACTGTTATGAACAACAAATTTGCACACTTACAGTTAGAAAAAACTTGTATGGTCAACACAACTGGACAATATAAATGGAACAACTATGATGGGATAGCATGAACAATATAAACATTTAATAGAGAGAACTACAGCTGGTACAAATACGTGAATAAGCAAAAAATAAATAAATAAATAAAGGCTAAGTTGAATCGTTAGCCAGGGAGCGTGTATAAGAGACGCAATTTGTAACAGCTTCCTCACTCGTAAAACAAAAACATTATTGTTCGGTTCAGTCACTCGGGGAGACGTGAGTTGGGGTGACGAACGCAGCCAAGGTTTGATATGGTTATTGAGAACAAGACCAGTACAATACACGGCTTATTTTGATCCTCTGCAATAAATTTCTACAAAGTAACATTAAAAGTGTGTACTCTCTCTCTCTCTCTCTCTCTCTCTCTCTCTCTCTCTCTCTTGATAACAAAGGTGGAACAGCTTTGGTAATCCGTAAATATTTTCACAGGTATTAATTGACATAGCGACGTCTCCCTTAGCTTAATACCTCAAGACACATCGTTCGTATTGAGCCAAATGTCTGACCTCTGTGAAATATCGGATTGTGACCTGAAAGTAGCCGGTTGCCTGACAGTAGCTGGTAGCCTGAAAATAGTTAGGTATTTCACACACACAAGAACGGAAAAAAAAATCGCTCGTCACTAGCTTTCCGCATCGGGCCGAATTTTGTAAGTGTGTGGGAGGGATATTGACGACTTGAAACTGTCACTACCACTACTGACAACATCACTATCATTGACACCACTACCACCATTACCGTCAAATTATTACCACGACAACCACCACCACCACAGCTACCACCATCTCAAATAGATATTGTTGGGAACCTTACTTACCCACTCACTCACCCACTCACTCACTCACTCACTCACTCTTACTCATGAATAAAATCTGAATGATAGAGAGTTTACGTGGGGCTTTCTTATCTAACCTCACCCATATAAGTTTAATATTTTCTCAACTTATTCAATATTTTAGGCAACAAATCACCGACGACAGGTGATTTATATAATATGCAGGAAACCGCTTGGAAACAGAAATAGGAAAAGATTCAAGATTTGTATAGTAATATTTCACGAGAGCCCTTGAATCTTTTCCGCGTTTTTTTTTATTATTGTCTTCCTGCATAAATAAACAAATAAATAAATAAATAAATAAATAAATACTAAACAACTATATTACGGGGCCAATTAGTGTTGCACAAAGGAAGGGATTTCGAGCTTAAAAAGAATAAATATGTCATTTTAGTGTTGGTTATAACATTTTGAAATATAGTAGAAGTGTTGGTTCTTGATGATGGTATATATACGTAACCATCTCCCGCTGAAGGAATAAAATGGAAGAGTACAGATATAAAACTAATACTACACCTCACATACCACTGCCGGCAAATCCTCTTCTAATAAAGGATTGCGCCCAGAACCTCCAATTATCGAGGCTATGTGTATCTTTTTAATAACGGTACGGAGCAGACTGAAGCCGTATTGCACACTGGCGGCAGAGCATATACCGTCAACCAGAGGCAGTCCTGAGGCAGACAAACATATCTCCCGTCACACACACACACACACACACACACACACACACACACACACACACACACACACACACACACCTGCATAGAAGGTAGACTCCATCTTCCAATTACGAGTATTTAAAAGACTATACAGTAGATGTTCCAACAATGCATACAACACAAGCAGCCAATGGTTTCCCCAGGCCAAATATCGCCTCATGTACCCACAGTAAAACACACCTTACCTGACCCAGTAACAAGATTTTTATTTGTAAAAATACTCTTAGCTAACATTAAGTATTTTTGGACACCTGGATTGACCTTGGATCGTTTTTTGACATCATTAACTCCATAATGTTCATCGATGGTGATTCAATCTGTCACGATAATAGTCTTCCTGGGGATTAAATTTGAGCCCTTTCGTACCATTGCTGTTGGATCAGATGAAGTATGTGGCCTAAGGATTGTGCACCTTATCCGACCATGACAGTTACAAAGTTTCCCCAATGAAGAAGATTAAAGGAGGAAGTATAAAGTTGTACACACCTACTAACCTAGCCAGGAGAACTAGTGCACAGCCATCTGACAACGACCACTGTTTTACTTTTATTTTTTGTCTTTTCTGCCCGAACGATTTAGTGAACGCGGCCAGCCACCACCTCCCCCCCATAACACAGCCAGCATCTGTCCCGGTAGCCAGTCTTGACACACCACTGCCCTACTTTAATGATTATGTGTTTAAGTCGTACAGTTTGCCTCTCTCCTTTACTTGACTTTGGTGTTTTCCTGGTGTTGTGTTTACGGGTAAGTGATGTACTTGGTTACTAACTCGTTAAGGTTTACCCAGACACGTTGGGTTAATCTTGTCCTGTTTGTCTACTAGGAAACTGTGCAGGGATGTTGCTAGGGGCTGTGGGAAGCTGCTAGGGGTTGTGGGAACTTGCTAGGATCTGCAGGAGATTGTTAAGGGTTGTGGTAGGTTGATATGAGCTGTGGAACGTTGTTAGAAGCTATGGGAGGTTGCTAGGGGCTGTGGAAAGTTGATAGGCGCTGTGGGAGGTTAGTGGGGGGATGTTATGGCCACCTGGGGACTACAGTTGGCTGTGAGAGGCTGTTAACAAAAGCCTTCAAGATCACCGTGCATTGCCGGCTCACCACGGATACCTGAGGCTCATAACTAAAAGCTCAGACCGAGGTTCAAGTTGACGTCATTTACCTATCCACACGTCACACCAGAAAAGTGCAGTGAGGTCATGAGGTCATCAACACCCTCCCTCACACCTCGTAACATTCACCTGTAAACCTTGATCTTTTTAATAATCAAGACCACCTGAATAATATGACCTATCACACCTGCCTAGTGTGTTTGGTCTCGGCTTTTCAAACACTAAGATTATTACATACGTGTTGCTTTTGTTTACACGTGACTGCCTTTTGTTAGAGGTCATGTGTCCGTTTTCGTTGTGATTTCAGTCAAGTGTTTATTGATTTCTATTGTGGTTAAGTTGAACATGTCGAAGTGTCCCCCCCCTGTTGAAGAGGATATTAATGGATGTTGAAGCTGCATTGTTGTAATGTAGACGATCTCTCTACTGACACACACACACTCTACCCCTCTCTCCCTCCCTATCTTTATTTCTCCTTCCCTCCCTCCCTATCTTTACTCCTCCTTCCCTCCCTGCCTATTTCTTCCTCCCTTCGCTTGCCTGCCTTCCTTCCCTCTTACTATCTCTGTGTGGCCCTTCCTCCTCCCTCCTCCTCCCCAGTCAAGGCAGCAGGTGGTGTAGGCCTGTGTGCTATAATCCACGGCTCCCTCACGGATCAGCTATGTGGCCCCCTGTTCATATTTTGGGGGCTACAATCCACCTGGCCACATTCCTACTACCTTGCCACACTCCACCTACTGCCTGGCCACACTCCACCTGCTCCCTGGCCATACTCCACCTGGTACCTGGCCACACTCCACCTGCTGCTTGGCCACACTCTTGCTAATGGATAAGTGCCAGCAAATAATTATGTTACGTATTGATTATAATTGAAGAAAATGTCAATAATGTTCCAATTCTCACAACTAACTGTTAATGTTATTTATTCTTGTTTAATTATTATTGTCTTTGCTAGAAGGGCAGAAATTTCGTATTCTGTTTGATTATTATTATTACTGTTTTTATTATTATTATTATTATCGGTTTTCGTCTTCTTAACCTCAGAGAACGTAGCTTATCGTCACAATAACGTGGATAAAAACTCACCTGAATTACTAATGAAACAAAATACATAAATGCTGACGATTCGGGTGATTTTTTTCTCCTACCTTTAATTTACACAACGATATTGAGTGTAGCAGCTAGTACACACACACACACACACACACACACACCTCTGAACAGGTTAAGTCTGTGTGGTTTATCCTCTCTCTCTCTCTCTCTCTCTCTCTCTCTCTCTCTCTCTCCTCAAGCTGTGTGTGTAAACTCAGTGTTCCTCCTGGCTACTTTACCACACATTTGCTCACTGTGTTAATAATTGCCCAGAGATTTTCAACCCCCGGTAGATGGTGTTCTCTAACATCTGCCTCAAGAACTCCTACATGTTTTTCTTAGGTTTGCTCCACTCTCCCCCACCCTGGTATTGATGAAGGTGGTGGGGGTGATCAGGGGTGGAGGGTGATTAGGGAGTGGAGGGGTAATCAGGGGTGAGGGGTGATCAGGGGGTCAGGGGTGGAGGGGTGATCAGGGGGGAGGGTGAGGGGAGTGGAGGGTAATCAGGGGTGAGGGGTGATCAGGGGGGTGGAGGGTGATTGGGAGGGTGATTAGTGGAGGGTGATTAGGGGTGATCAGTGGGTGGAGGGTGATTAGGGGAGTGGAGGGTGATTAGGGGGGTGAGGGGTGATCAGTGGGTAGAGGAAGGGGGGAGCCATTGTTATCACAGAGTTACTGAGACATCGAATCTAGGAAAAGAAGTCACAGAAGAAAGTTGCCTAACCTAACCTGACGTAATCCAACCTAACCTAACCTGACTTAACCTAACCTGACTTAACCTAACCTACACGTTTTACATAACACCATTTTTTTTAATTCACCCTCACTGACAACAGGGAAGTTTAGGTTAAATTTATCATTTCCGAATAAATTACTGAACTGACTAGACATTAAACCAATAGAACAACAAAACGGGAATATTTAGCCAATGAGAGATCAGTGTTGTCAGGAAGGACTGTTGTGTTGGCGTTGGACAGTGACGTCATTAGTGGGGGAACAAGTAGTTGGGTTTGTGTTTGATTCAGTCCCATCGAGCCAGCAGCAACCCTCTCTCCTATGAGTCGCTGTTCGTGTTGGCTGAACGTCCTGGCGCTGTCGTCTTATTGACTGACTCTCACTCACAGGACAGTTCAACTCTTTGTCAATAGATGGCGCACTCATGTTTTTTTTTTTTTTTTTTTTGAGACGGCATACCAAGTGTTTTTTGTCTCCTGTCTTCTACTATTATTATTATTATTATTATTATTATTATTATTATTATTATTATTATTATTATTATTAAATTAGGACTTTTCCAGAGTGTCCTGTAATAAAAAGATCCTTGAGGACAGAAATTTTGTTCCCGGAGCTTCAAAGATTCGTGTTAGGGAATAGTATAGTATAGTATAGTATAGTATAGTATAGTATAGTATAGTGGTCATCATTATCACCTTCACCATATCACACAGCTGGATGACTGAGGTTGAACACTGTCAGAATTAAACTTTTTTTTACACCAAAGTTAAATTATAGATAAAAGGAGGGATTATAGGGGTGGGTGTGACACTGTAAATAGATGATGCCTAAAACCATCTAATTCCTGACATACTACATTAATCGGGTCGGGGGTCAAGAGACAGGCTTCAGGGGTCAGGGTCAGTATTTAGAGGTCAGGGGTCAAGAGTCAGGCTTCAGGGGTCAGGATTTAGAGGTCAGGGGTTAGGATTCATAGGTCAGGGGTCAAGTCAGGCTTCAGGGGTTAGGGTCAGGATTTTGAGGTCAAGGGTCAGAGGACAGGATTCAGGGGTCAAAGGTTGATTTTATTATTGTTTGTGTACTTGAGGCCACGACGATACTCACTGTTTTATTCGATTTTTATTAGTTTTACCGATTAATAATAATCATATTATTATTATTATTATTATTATTATCATTATTATTTTTATAATTATCATTGTTGTTGTTGTTGATAGTATTATTATTATTATTATCATTATTATCGTATCTTTTTCTTATAGTGAAACACATATTACCACGGAACGTAATATTTAGTAGCCGTAAAATGACTTGTGTAACAGTATGGAGTATCCGGGAGTGCATTTGTACGCCATCTGTTGAGAGAATACTGAACTAACCCAAAGTGTAACCAATGGAACAACAACGTGGGAATATTTAAACCAATCAGAGAAGAGCTATGACGTAAGAAAGAGTTCGTGTGTTTGAGCTAGAAAATGACGTCATTAGTGGGCGGATAGGTAGTTAGTTGGGCAGTTGTGGTTGTTTCACCTTTCCGGCATCGTCAAAGACCTTCTCCTATGACACGCTGTTCTCATTGGCTGAGTGTTTCGACGTTGTTTTCTTATTGGCTGAATTACTGACGGACTGACTGGACAGTTCAAACATTTGTCGATAGAGGGCAGAGGTAACTACTCCTGGAAACTCGATAGGTGAGTTAATTAATTACCAGGATATATATATTTCCTGAGGCTTCTTACCTTACTTAACCTAACCTAACCAAATACTCCCTCACGTTCCTCACAATCTCTCCCACCGTACAGCCCCGACAGCGTCAACCCCCTCCCCACCCCTACCCTCATCCTCCACCACACCTGTCCATATAAATCAATCCAATCGCCCTTTTAAACATTAATTCCTTCAAGTCGGTCATCCACTTCTTGACTATGTTGACACTATCATATTACTCTATATCAGTTCAGAGGTTTATGTCTCCATGGTGATTGAATTCGTATTAATAGATGGAAATTTATGCTAAAATAATATTGCTTTCATAATTTTTTTTAGTCGGTTGTGAAGAACAGTGTGTGTGTGTGTGTGTGTGTGTGTGTGTGTGGCTTATTGCTATTAACATTTCAATTCTCTCCATTATTGATATTATTTCTATTGTATTTTTGTGGTCGTTTCCATTATTATTATTATTATTATTATGCAAAAACATTTCCCTTGTATCTGGTAAAGGATAAACATCCCATTAATAAGAAACTTTATTATTAACACTAGACCTGAAAATTATTAGTTAAAATTAATCTTAAGTTTTAAAATATGCGTAAGGTAAACTCATTTTATCTTGGCAATTACCTGAGACATAAATTTAATCTCATAAGAGAGAGACTGAGGTACCGTAGTTAGGGGAAGAGTCTGTGAACATCGATAGAAAATTGAGTCCTGAATCTTGAGAGTGACATTAACAAGAGGAGGGAGGGGGGGGGAGGGGGGGAGCAGCAGACGGGAGAGGGGGGGGGGCAGATGTAGTGTAAGTTGTTCTTCTGTTATCTTTTTGTTACGGTAATGACTATGCTGCTTTACAATATCATTAACACACACACACACACACACACAATACACACACACACACAGACACACACTACCTGTCTCCAGTTATCTCTCATAATTCCTAATAATAATTGACGAACTACTCTTAACAACCAACCCTACAACGCACTTAATGACCATAGTTATCGAGGCGCAGTGATAACACAATAACATCCAACGACTAATAACACTGTCAAGATAACTTCATGTTTAGGTCCAGGGTTAATGTTTCAGGTATACAATCAGTAAGCTGGAACGGGAGGTCTTCTGTAGCCCTGTTTCCTTAAATACCAAGTGAAATTGTTCTGAACTTTGGGAACAGTTTTCATATGTTGGGGTCTTGGTAAGGAGGGGTGTGGGTAATGGGGAAGGGGAGAGGAGGGTGGGGGTGATGGAGAGATGAGGAGGGTGTGGGTGATGGGGAAGGGTAGGGGTGATGCGGAGGGTGATGGTGATGAGGGTAATGGGTAGGGTGTGGGTGATGGGGAAGGTAATGAGGGATGAAAGGTGGGTAAAGGGGAAGGTAATGAGGGATGAAAGGTGGGTAAAGGGGAGGGGGAAGGTAACTTGGAGGGGAGGGTGATGGGGAAGAGGAACTGGGGGGGGGTAATGGAGAGGAGAGGGTGAGAGGGGTGATGGGATGCGTAATACAGAGTCATTGAGTAATGGGGATTAATAGGGATTTTCATGGGGGAGGGGGGAGTAGGGTTATATTTGGAGATGCTCATACCCCCCCCCCATAGTATACAGTACATATTTAACATCTCCCGGAGAGGTGCCATGTGATATATCTAACCAGGTATGTCAAGTGGAAGCAGTCAACAAAGCTCACAGTTACCCCTAAATCATTATTTAAGCGAAACTTGAGATAAAAAACTTAAAATTTCACAAACGTAGATAAGATGAATATAAGGAAGGTACATGTATAGGTAGGCCATACAGGTATAGGTCGTACAGGTATAGGTCAGACAGGTACAAGTATAGATCGAACAGGTACAGGTATAGGTCAGACAGGTACAAGTATAGGTCAGACAGGTACAAACACAATACAGTATATTATTACAGTATAAGATTGACCAAGTTCAGGATACAGTCTGTGTTTCTGGCTCGTCTCTCTTTCTTCTGCCAACCACAATTTTTATATATCTGATTATAACGATTTTTTGGATCACCTGAAGTATCACCACCCTAGTTTATTTCACCCGAAGATAAATTTATGAACCCATGGACGATTATTTATTTATTCATTTATTGATCAGTGAGTCTGGGAGGTTTGGCCACACTCGAATCAAAGGTCAAAAATTCAAAGATTCAAAGGTCGCCAAAAACACAAAACAAAAATCATCCTCACTTCACCTGTCACAGTTCATTGACCTCGGTAACAAGCTAGACCAAACTGAAATGTCAGAAATTATTGGTGTCTGAAAGGGTAGACTACAATATGGGGCCAGGGGAGGGTACCAAGCCAGTAGTGGGTCTTAGTGTAGGAGGCAATGACATAGGAAAGGTTAGGAGTGAGGAACTTTTCAGGAGGTATAGGGAGGCGCTGGGGAAGGTTAGAGATAGGGGAGGGATCCCGATAGTATGTGGTGTCTTGCCTAGAAGAGGAGTTGGCGGTGAGTGGCTGTCTAGGGCAATTGCTATAAATTGCCGACTGGGAAACATTGTGCAAGCAATGGTTGGTCATTCATTGACAACTGGCGACCGTTCTATGGCAACGACTACCTGTACAGTCGTGACGGGGTATACTTGTCTCACGCGGGGGTAAAGACGTTGTCTGCATCCCAGGAGCGTGAAATTTTCACTCCAAAGGGGAGTTTTGCCAGGTACCTAGGTGAGGTCACCTGGGAACGGTTAGGTCAGTCTCCGGTAGGAATGGGTTAGGTCACCGGCGACACAACAACTGATCATGACTAATAAATTCACTAATCACTAGTATACTACGTAAAGCACAGGAACAAAATATACCACACAGAAAAATTAGGTCAAATAAGAATGAGCCAAGGTGGATGACCAAAAAAACTTAAACATGACAAAGGAATAAAGAAAAGAATTTATAAGAAATTAAAGGGAGGAAATGAGCATCTAGGAATGTTAAGAAAAATGTAAGGAAGACAAAGAGGGACTACGAAATCAGGATAGCAAGAGAATCCCAGGGGATTTTTCCAGGTATATAGGACAAAGGTCAAGGACAAAGTGGGGCCTTTAAAGTCAGAGAGAGGGGAAGTGATCGATGATAGTGAGAAAATAAGCAAAGCATTAAACAGCTACTTCTTATCAGTTTTCACAGAAGAAATTCACGAGGAAACGCCAGAGGTGGAATTGATATTTAGGGAAATGAAGAAGAGAAACTAAAGGATATCACTAGTAGAAAAGAGGATGTTCTTAAGAAGATAAATAAATTAAAGAAGACAAAATCCCCAGGGCCGGATGAAATTTTCCCTCGAGTTTTGAAAGAGTGTAAAGAACAGATTAGCGGACCCCTCGTAAATATATTTACAAAATCATTAGACACGGGAGTTGTGCCAGACTTGTGGAAACAGGCAAATGTAGTACCCATATTCAAAAAGGGAGACAGAGCATTAGCGTCAAATTACCGGCCGTTTAGTTTGACGTCAGTAGTAGGGAAATTTCTTGAATCAATTATACCAAATAGCATCCGAGAGCATTTAGAGAAAAACAATTAATCTACGACTCTCAACGTGGGTTTACAAAGGGAAAATCTTGTCTAACAAATCTACTGACGTTTTTTAGGAAAGTCTATGAGGTAGAAGATAATGACGAAAATTACGATGTTATTTACTTAGACTTTAGCAAAGCATTTGACGGAGTACCGCATCAGAGGCTTCTGAGAAAAGTTAAGGCTCAAGGTATCGAGGGTAAAGTTTTAAATTGGATAAAATCATGGCTCACCGATAGAGCATAGAGGGTCAGCGTAGATGGTCTTAAATCTGAGTGGGGCTGTGGAACTAGCGGGGTTCCCCAGGGGTCAGTACTGGGCCCATTCTTGTTCATAATCTACATAAGCGATGTAGATACTGGGATCAGCAGTGACAAGCAAGTTTGCGGATGACACCAAAATAGGGCGGCAGATTAATTCAGGGCAGGATGAAAATGCATTACAGTTGGATTTAAATAAACTGCAGGAGTGGTCAGAAAAATGGCAAATGAAATTCAACACCAGCCAGTGCAGCGTACTTAATATTAGAAGAACAAATACTGTCAATGTATACAGCCTTAATAACATCAACCAAGAGAAGTCGACTTGTGAAAGAGACTTAGGGGTACTTGTAAGCCCGGACCTTCGGCCTAGAAAACAGCGCATTAATGTTCGAAAAAAGGAAAACAAAGTATTAGGTTTTATATCTAGAAGTGTAAGTAATAAGAGTACGGAGGTCATATTGAAATTATATCTTGCACTAGTTAGGCCGCACCTCGATCATGCTGCTCAGTTCTGGTGCCCTTATTATAGAATGGATATCAATTCACTGGAGTCGGTGCAGCGAAGAATGGCGAAAATGATTCCGGGACTTAAAAACCTTCCATATCAAGATAGATTAAAGAAACTAAACTTGCATTCCCTAGAAAGACGAAGAATGTGGGGAGATAAGATAGAAGTATTTAAGTGGGTGAAAGGAATCAATAAAAGAGATATAGATAAAGTTCTTATAATATCCGAGCGGGATAGGACTCGTAGCAACTGATTTAAGTTGGATAAGTTTAGGTTTAGGAGGGAGATAGGAAGAAACTGGTTCACAAATAGGGTGGTAGACGAGAGGAACAAGCTTAGCAACTTTATAGTAAGTGCTGGGACGCTGGAAAGTTTTAAAAGGAGGCTAGATAGATTCATGGACGATAGAGAGTGGTTGTAACTCTCGACAGGAGCTGCCATGCACAGGTCAACCGGCCTATTGCAGACTCCTTCTTTTCTTATGTTCTTATGTCAGAGAGAATTGGGTTCAAAAAGTTAGGTTAGGTTAGATTAGGTCTGGTTAGATTAGATTATGTTAGACTGTAACGTTGGACAGGAAGATTAGCCATGAAGATTAATCGGCCATGTGGTCCTCAACACCTGTGGGTTTAAAGTATGTGAGAACAGGTGGTGGAGACCCGGCCAGGTGAGAGACAGCACCAAGGTCACCTGATGAATCACCTGCCCAGCTTAAATGGCCGAGGCTGGTGGCGGTGGCGGTGCACGGACAGATAGACAGACAAATAAACAGATAGACAGACAAACGAACGGACGGAGAGACAACGATACACATATAATTTACACACAGGAAAACAGAAATCTATAAGAAATATCTCCGCTGCTTCCAATATATACTATCTTTTTTTATTTTACACTTTCTATTATTTTTTTTTAGTAATACAGCTATAAAAAATAACTAAAATTCGCTTGGTTTTGACCTTTCTCTTGCTGCTGTTCAACACACGCACACACAAACGTAAATATCCTTGACCTCTCTCTTCGTTCTCCTAACATAAGTTTATTTTTTTTCCGAACGATATTAAAGCTGTGTGATGTAGGAGGAGAGTGGGAGGGAGGGAGGGAGGGAGGGAGGGAGGAGGGAGGGAGGGAGGAGGAGGAGTGGGGAGGGAGGAAGAGATGTAGGAAGGTGGGACGAAAAGATGTGGGAGGGAAGGAAAGAATGCACGAGGCTAAGAGGAATGTGGAAGAGTGAGGGAGGGAGGGATGCGGAAGGAGGGAGGGGGGGAGAAATGAGGAAGGGGGATGTGGGGGAGGGATGTAGAAGGACGGAGGGAGGAGGGGAGAGAGGGAGGGAGGGAGGGAGGTCAAGGTCAAGTTCGTCTGGTAGTCTTCCAAGACACTGGCGCCAGTCAATGTTTTCTCCCTCCTCCCTCCCCTCCTTTCCCCTCCTCCCTTCCCACCTTCTCTCCCTTTCCTTCCCATCTTTCTTTCTTTCCCTCCCTCCGCACTACTCTCCCCATCACCCCTCCTCTCCCCACCACACCCCCTCCTCTCCCCCACACCTGTCCCTCTCCCCACCACACCCCTCCTCTCCCCACCACACCTGTCCTCTCATCACCACACCCCTCCCTCTCCCCACCCCACCCCTCCTCTCCCCACCACACCTGTCCTCTCCCCACCACACCCCTCCTCTCCCCACCACACCTGTCCTCTCATCACCACACCCCTCATCTCCCCACCTCTCACAGATTCTCTCACTTTTACCAATCTGTCAGAAAGGTGAAACCTGATTCAAGTGCCTGGTGACGCTTAATGGTCTCAGGTGTCTTCCTTGATGTCAGGAGGGAGGGAGGGAGGGAGGGAGGGGAGGGGGGGAGGAGGAGGGAGGAGGGAGGAGGAGGGGTAGAAAGGGGAATACATTTAGGTATAGGGAGAGAAAGGGATGGAAGTGGGAGAGAGAAAAAAAAAGAGAAATAGAACGAGAGAGAGAGAGAGAGAGAGAGATATTACGTAATTATAATCAATAAAAAAAGGAAGAAAAAATACGAGGCCGAAGAAAACGGAGATGTTTAGATGTTGACACAGAAATGTCTAATTGGGGGTCGCAAGAATTCTCCCTTCTCCTCCCCCCTCCTTGGTCTCGTATTTCCTCCCTTGTATCTTAATTACCAGCTAAAAATAGTGAGGTGACCTTTACCTGCGGCAGCGCCCAGAGCGTCACCGTAACCCACCCGACCGACACTCACCCCTCGACGCCTCTGTTCCAGTTCCAATAACTTGTTGTGGTTTGTGATCGTTGTCAACTCTTCTTTATCTTTAACAAAAACGTGTAGATAACATAACAATAAATGTAACTGATGCTAACGATTAAGGTTATTCCGTAAATTACGTATACAATTATTACTATATATATTTACCTAATAATCACACGGTGCTTAAAACAATAATTCCAGTTAAAGAATATTCCTGTTCTCCAATACGATTATATAAATAGATTTACTATAAATAACAATTAATTGAGGCATATCCTAAAGAAAAATAATAATGTGAGAACAAAAACAGATTTAGGTGTTAATTACAGGTGTAATAGTTCCCAGGTGCAGCTCAGGTGTAATTAGTTGTGGGTCCATGCGTTTATAATGTAAATATTACTTGTACACACACACACACACACAGAGTACACCCTTCACGTACTTACATACACACAGAGTACACCCTTCACTTACACACACAAACACACACACACACACACACACACACACACACACGTTCCTACAGCATGATACACTAAACCCCGGCAACCTGTCCGTCCTACAAATAAATGCTCGTTGGCTGCCATTTTTGCTTTAATTAACTCACCATGTCTGTAGCGTCACGTCCACCTCACTTCCCTCACCTCGCCGCCGCTCCGAATACCTCCCCATATAAAAAAAAAGAGAGGGAAAAAACGGTCTAGCTTCGTATATTTTGGGGTTTTAGAGTCTCTCTCTCTCTCTCTCTCTCTCTCTCTCTCTCTCTCTCTCTCTCATGATCTCACATATACCAATATACAGAAACTCACACGTACAAACATACATACACATATACACACAAATAGAGCATGCACATAGACCCTCAGACACACATACACACACATAACATCGCTAGGTTACAGGGGAATGGCATTGGCCTTTTAATTGGCTCAGGTGAATGCCACTTGTACCTGGAGGCATTTATACGGTGCCAGCGGGGGGATGAGGGGGGGGGGCAGCGGGTGATGGCCAGGCATAACTTGGCATCTCCACTCCATTTCTGGTATCTCGCACCTGTCTGCCACGTGTTCTAAACTTGTTGACGTTTGCCTCGTACTTGTTAGGCACTTGTTTGAAATGTCTGGCACTTTTTTTAAACTGATTTAAGACTTGTCAATTACTTGTTTGATACTCGTAGAGCCCTGTTTGGTTCTGGCTCTTGTTTGACACGTTATCTAGCACTTGTTTCTTTGCCTGCCACTTTTTAAACACTGTCTGCCACTTGTTTTAACACTTTGTCTGGTACTTGTTTAACAGTCTGCCACTTGTTTTAACACTGTCTGGCACTTGTTTTAACACTGGCTGGCACTTGTTTTAACACTGTCTCCCACTTGTTTTAACACTGTCTCCCACTTGTTTTAACACTGTCTCCCACTTGTTTTAACACTGTCTGCTACTTGTTTAAACACTTTGTATGCCACGTGTTCGACACATTATTTGGCACTTGACACTTGGTCATGTCCCCCCCCCTCCCAGACCTCCCACTCATCCCCTTTCTTCAAACACATCCAACTGTTTATAATCCATTCATAATATGTACACACAGTCACGTACAGTTCATTCATAAAATACACACACACACACACACACACACACACACACACACAGACAGAGTCACGTGCAGCTCATTCATCAAGTGTATACCGTAGCTACCTAATGGTACAGATATAATAGGTAGCACTACTGTCACCTTACATTAACAGTGTGTAGGTATTGGGGTATATTCGTCCACACTATATATAGAGATAAGTATTACTCGGTATTACTTAAGAGTCAGGAGATATCAAGACCACCGCTTCAATAACTCCGAGAGATAAATTCTTCCTGGAAATAGGTTACGCGCTCTTATCTAAATATATCGCTAATCTCCGCTGATGAGATCCTGAGGCTGCCAGGTGAGTCAATAAGGAGAGGTTCTGGAGTTACGTATTACTCCTCTATGCATCCTTGCCGTAAGGTTAACTATTCAGTGCTGCTGTTTATTGTGGTCATTTATCACGTCACACAAACACTGCTTCTGATCCTTAGGGGTATAATGCCATAAGGGTGATTATAGAATACTGATCTTAGTGAAAAGCTTCCAGTATAATATCATGTACATCTGAAGACACTTTAAAACCACTGTGGTTAGCTTTATACTCGTCTTCTTAACGATGGAATTATGCTCTGAAGTCTAGCTATAACATTTATTACGTTTAACCAATATAGCCTTTAATACACCTTGGCATTAGGCGCTTGTTTATGACTACACATGCCAATACAACCCTCCCGCAAACACAAAAATATCACCCTTAAACCTACCAGCAGTAAAGTTGATTATCCAGTAACTTTCTCACCCACGCCTGGCCCGTCAATTCCAGGGTTATATATCCCTTAAGGACGAGCGTCGTAGAGCTCATAAATGCTTAAATTCTCGTAATGATAAAATAAAATGAAGTGTGACAACGCCTCCATCTTCTTCAGTTGTGTAAGAAATAATAAGGGTAAATTTTCTTGTGACGAGATAATTACTAAAGCTCGAATGAACAAGAAATATTGAAGTGGCTGTGAGGTTCAGCCCACACACACACACACACACACACACACACACACACAGACGTCAATTTAGGATACATGTACATACATCAAACTAAGACACACACACACACACACACACAGACGTCAATTTAGGATACATATACATACATCAAACTAAGACACACACATACAGTACACACACACACACCAAACTAAGACACACACAAGGTACATACAGGACTCAACAGGCGTTCCAGGTAGAGATCATCAGAGGACAAGGTCTTTCAAGCCTCCAGGAACCATCACGAACACCAGCCACCGTGAGCAAAGGCTTCTGAGACGACCACGGGAAGGGGCAGTGATGGCCTATCTATCTATCTATCTATCTATCTATCTATCTATCTATCCGTCTGTCCGTCTGTCTGTCTGTCTGTCTGTCTGTCTGTCTGTCTGTCTTTTTCTTTCCTTCTATTTCTCATTCTCTCATAGTAAGGCGTGAGAGTTAAAAGTGTAAGAGAGAGACAAAGAAAGAGACAGGTAGACAGAGAGATAGTGAAAGATAGAGAAAGGGTCTTGCCAGCGTACAGAGAAAGAATCTGATAAAATATTAATTAATATTAAAGAAATGGATGAGGAAGGTGTAGAGAGTAGGCGACTCTGGTGTATAAGTAATCTAAGCAACATTAAAATACATAACAACATAAAATACACAAATAAGAGGAATAAACACACAAGATGAGAGAAAACTGAATAATTGCACAAACACGAAGATAATGCAGAGAGAATGGTGTCAAACTGAGAGAGTGAGAAGGATAGAGTAACAGTGAGTCGACACCCTGGAGAGTTTGTACAGTGGTGCAGGTGGACAGCCAACCCGATGATCACTGAGGTCAACAAACATATTACACAGTTGGCTTCTCACCCAAGCCTTTGGACTTATCATCTGTATGTTGACCTTTGACCTTTAAATTCGGTACAGGTGCCGGGTGGCAGCCAACTGACACCCGACTCAACTTTGACCTCTCCGTGGTTTGGAATTGTCAAGTGTCTTAACATATCCCGTAATGTATGAGGGTTGTAGACGCTGGGGTGATTCCGGTACCTGGTAAGGCTTACACAAGTTGGCTCATGTAAAGAAGATTAAACTTTTCCTTATGAGAGGATAAGTCCGAGAGCTTTACCAGTGGCTGAGACTCTACCATCTGTAGCACATCTAAGAGTCTGCTAGAGATTAGTAATTCTATTAGCTGAAACAGTTCCAAGATCTAAGATAATTCCTGATAGTAAAACATTTTCAAGAGCTGGACAGATTACAAGAGTTTGGACAGTTCTAAAAGCAAACAAATTCAGTAGAGGAACAATTTCAAAAGCTTGCCAGCTGTGGTAGGCGAGCTACTCCAGCGTCTAGAAAATTTCCTGGAGCAAAAACGAAAAAAATCCAGAGGCTATAAAAATTCCTCCTGGGGTTTGGGGATATTTCCACCGGGTGAGAAACTTCCAGGAGATGGGCAGTTCGTGAAGAAGCCAAGGCACCAGACCGCGCTCCGGTTTCCACCAGCCAGGAGCTTGGTGAGGGGACACAAGAAATTAAGACAACTGGTCCATTTGTGACAATTTCAAAAGCTATGATCATAATTTACGATAAAGATAATTTATTTTAAGAATTTATGGTCTTCCAGGCTTTGGACAACCACCCTTTGGTAGGATAATTTTAGAAAATGAGACAATTCCATTGGAGTAAGTAATTGGCGGTGCCGTTGCGTTTCCAGAAACTGGAAATTTTCGATGACTTTTGACAATCGCTGGAGTTGGAACAATCCTCAGAGCTAGAAGCGATTCCAAGAGCTGTGGCAACTTGAGATTAGGTAATTCCATCAGCTTGTGGAATTCCATCGATAACAATTTCAGGACGAGGGGAGATGTGAGGCACCGCCGTGTGAGGGAGTGTTACGTGCAGCGGAGAGCTTCCACCAGCACCCACAGCCATCCTGAGGGAGATGTTGAGTCCTGCACTGAACCACATCACAGCCAGATGGATGAAGACCTTCCATATGGCAGACCTCAACCATCTGGACCAAGCTCTAACACTGTACTGCACCAGACGATAACCAGAAGGGACCACATACTGAAGTGAATATGCAAATGATTTATGTTTTCTGCCAGCCTGAGGGACGAAGATTTATATAAGTAGTAGTAGTGGGAACACACACACACACACACACACACAAACACACAGTGAAGCTACTCTCTCTCTCATTATCACCACGAGTGTTTCTCTCACACGCACGAGAGCTCACTAAGGTTTATCGCTACCCATTGAGGGCTTCCTAAGGTACACAACTACACTCTCTCACCTTAATTCCAGGCCGATATCATGTGTTTGCACTACACTCGTCACACAATCCACCCGGGGGTGTAATTTCACTCCAACTCTGCGTATATTCTGCTTGTGTGTAGTATTCTCGTTTATTTCCGTAAAATACAGTATTGAAAGGAATCTGCGTATTTAGTTTTGTATATCAATGTCCTTGGTGTATTTTGTATCTGTATATAGTTGTTGTATTTCTGTATTTTAGTATACAATGGGGATTCTGCTATACAGTACATCCCACTTTTGTTAAGGCTGGTGTGTGTGTGTGTGTGTGTGTGTGTGTGTGTGTGTGTGTGTGTGTGTGTGTAGTGATGGTAGTGGGATGAAAGGTTGAGTAATGGGCAGATTTGGTTGACTATGAGGAAAAGGCTGCGTAATAGGGGATGTGTATTGGTGGTGATGTGTGGTAGGGATGTGTATTGGGGTTGATTTATAACAGGGATGTGTGTGTTGGTGATGTGTACTAGGAGGGAGATGATGTGCTCCTTAACAAGATGATTCCTCTCCGGCGCTTTGTGTCGTATTAAGTCATAATCTGTCTGCTGATAAACCTTTTGATAACGAGGGGGTTAAACCATCGTCCTGTAAAGTGTTAAACCGTCGTCCTAAGTCCTAAAAGTGTTAAACCATCGTCCTCAATCCCCAAAGGGTTAAACTATCGTTCTCAAAAGGTTAAACCATCGTCTTCAGAGATAAACCATCACCCTCAAAGGGTTAAACCATCATCCTCAAAGACTTCAACCTTCGTCCTCATAAGAGTTAAACCATCATCTTCAAAAGGTTAATAAACCACCGCTCGAGGAAAGATGATAAGCGCCATCAAACGCGTATTGCTTCATCCGCCTCAACACATCTCTGACGGTACAGTAACACATCTCTGGCGGTACAGTAACACATCTCTGACGGTACAGTAACACATCTCCGACGGTACAGTAACACATCTCTGGCGGTACAGTAACACATCTCTGACGGTACAGTAACACATCTCTGACGGTACAGTAACACATCTCTGACGGTACAGTAACACATCTCTGGCGGTACAGTAACACATCTCTGGCGGTACAGTAACACATCTCTGACGGTACAGTAACACATCTCTGACGGTACAGTAACACATTCTCTGACAGTACAGTAACACATCTCTGACAGTACAGTAACACATCTCCGACGGTACAGTAACATCTCTGACGTACAGTAACACATCTCTGACGGTACAGTAACACATCTCTGACGGTACAGTAACACATCTCTGACGGTACAGTAACACATCTCCGACGGTACAGTAACACATCTCTGACGGTACAGTAACATCTCTGACGGTACAGTAACACATCTCTGACGGTACAGTAACACATCTCTGACGGTACAGTAACACATCTCTGACGGTACAGTAACACATCTCTGACGGTACAGTAACACATCTCTGACGGTACAGTAACACATCTCCGACGGTACAGTAACATCTCTGACGGTACAGTAACACATCTCTGACGGTACAGTAACACATCTCCGATACAGTAACACATCTCTGACGGTACAGTAACACATCTCTGACGGTACAGTAACACATCTCTGACGGTACAGTAACACATCTCTGACGGTACAGTAACACATCTCTGACGGTACAGTAACACATCTCCGACGATACAGTAACACATCTCTGACGGTACAGTAACACATCTCTGACGGTACAGTAACACATCTCTGACGGTACAGTAACACATCTCTGACGGTACAGTAACACATCTCTGACGGTACAGTAACACATCTCCGACGGTACAGTAACACATCTCTGACGGTACAGTAACATCTCCGACGGTACAGTAACACATCTCTGACGGTACAGTAACACATCTCTGACGGTACAGTAACACATCTCTGACGGTACAGTAACACATCTCTGACGGTACAGTAACACATCTCGACGGTACAGTAGCACATCTCTGACGGTACAGTAACACATCTCTGACGGTACAGTAACACATCTCCGACGGTACAGTAACACATCTCTGACGGTACAATGCTACATCTCTGACGGTACAGTAACACATCTCTGACGGTGTAACACATCTCCGACGGTACAGTAACACATCTCTGACGGTACAGTAACACATCTCCGACGGTACAGTAACACATCTCTGACGGTACAGTAACACATCTCTGACGGTACAGTAACACATCTCTGACGGTACAGTAACACATCTCTGACGGTACAGTAACACATCTCTGACGGTACAGTAACACATCTCCGACGATACAGTAACACATCTCCGACGATACAGTAACACATCTCTGACGGTACAGTAACACATCTCTGACGGTACAGTAACACATCTCTGACGGTACAGTAACACATCTCTGACGGTACAGTACCACCCTGACGGTACAGTAACACATCTCCGACGGTACAGTAACACATCTCTGACGGTACAGTAACACATCTCCGACGGTACAGTAACACATCTCTGACGGTACAGTAACACATCTCTGACGGTACAGTAACACATCTCCGACGGTACAGTAACATCTCTGACGGTACAGTAACACATCTCTGACGGTACAGTAACACATCTCTGGCGGTACAGTAACACATCTCCGACGGTACAGTAACACATCTCCGACGGTACAGTAACACATCTCTGACGGTACAGTAACACATCTCTGACAGTACAGTAACACATCTCTGACAGTACAGTGACCGTAACACCAACCTAACCTATTCCTACCTAACGTACGGAACATAACCCAAAACCATCACCCCCAGGTAGCGTTAAGGTGTTTGCATCAGGTGAAATAAGTTAGGGTGTCTAATATTCACGTGATCCGATTATAGGTTTTTTATAATGTTTTCTTGGGATGTGAAAAAGTATTGATGGTTCAGTTTAGTTATGATGGCTCTAAACTCTGCGGTCATTCCACTGCCTGAAATTTATAATGTGAAAAGGGAAAAAAATTCTCTGGGATTTTTTTTTTTTTCGTAGCCTCGTGAACGTATTCGGTGTTGACCTACATTAAGGTGTTGACCAGGTGCAGTTGATTATCCTCATCAATACAGGTGTTGATGTGATGCACTTGTTGACCCCATCAATACAGGTGTTGATGTGATGCACTTGTTGATCCCATCAATACAGGTGTTGATTTGATGCACCTGTTGACCCCATCAATACAGGTGTTGGTTTGATGCACTTGTTGACCCCATCAATACAGGTGTTGATGTGATGCACCTGTTGACCCCATCAATACAGGTGTTGGTTTGATGCGCTTGTTGACCCCATCAATACAGGTGTTGACCTCCACACCAGCTGGATGGTCATCACTACCATATAAGCGGTGAGGGGGGGGGAGGGGGGGCACATGTGTGTATACCCTCCCCCCCCCATCGGTGCTGGCAGAGGTACTAATGACCTCCACTCATGGGCGTGCACGTACGACCCTCCCGGCCCTTCACTGACCTGGCTCACCCGGCCAATTAGTGCCTCACATCACCATTTTTATTCTCAGGCTCAAGAGCTTTGTAAACACGGGAGGGGTAATGTGTTGGTGGTGGTGATAGCTGTGGTGATGGCGGTGGTGATGACGTTGGCGGTGGTGATGGCGGTGGTGTTAGTGGTGGTGGTGTTTGTATTGGTGGTGATGTTGGTGTAGGTGTGTTGATGTTAGTGCTGGCGTATGTTGGTGTGGGTATGTTGTTGTTGGCGATTGCTGGTGTCGGTGGTGTTGTTGGTGTGTGTGTGTGTGTGTGTAGTGGAAGGGGTAGTGGTGGTGGTGGTGGTGTGGGTGTGAGTGTAGTGGTGAAGATGGCTATAGCGTGGGATGGTAGCGTAGGGAGATGGTGTAGGAGGGTGGCGTAGGAAGATGACGTGGGAGTGTGCAGCGTGGGAAGGTGGCTTTGAAAGATGTCGAGACGTTATTACTATAAAAAAAACAATATCTCACCCAATGAATAAAAAAAGTCAACCTAAAAACCAGATAGCGTGTGTGTGTGTGTGTGTGTGTGTGTGTGTGTGTGTGTGTGTGTGTGTGTGTGTGTGTAGCAGAAAGGTGATAATGAGGGGTTCTTGGGAGGTGGCTGTGTTGGAGGTAATGACGTCACGAGGTAAACAGTATAATGACATCAGAAGGTAAACATTAGGTTCTTCTTCGTGTCAAAACCAAGGATCTATTTACCCATGTCAATTTTGGTCTCCACTTGTAAACCTCACCAAGAGTGGAAGGCCAGTCAGACACCTTCAATATTAATTAAAGGGGGACGTGGAAAAAAAAAGACGAGCGGGTTCTCAAGGCTTCGTAAGTAAAAATGTCTCTTCGCTGGAGATAAGAGAAAATGTAATTAAGGTAGAATTTTATTACATTATTTTGTGAGGGGATGTGTAAGGCCTTGTGGGGTAATTTATTTTATTTTTCTACAATATTTATTTTTATTTTAATGTTATATGTGATAGAATTATTATTATTATTATTATTATTATTAATATTATTATAACAACAACTTTTTAGCAACCAAATACGGGTCGTTGCCTATTTCATAACTTATTACATCTCATACGAGGCAAGGTATGGTAGTGGTAGGGGTGGTGATGTGGTAGTGGGAGAAGTATGGTAGTAGTTGGGGTGGTAGTGTGGTAATGGTAGGGGACGGTGGTGTGGTAGTGGGAGGATAAGTATGGTAGTAGTAGGGATGGTAGTGTGGTAGCAGTAGGGGTGAGAGAGGTAGGGTGGTGTGGTGGTAGTGGTAGGGGTCGTAGTGTGGTAATGTCGCCAAGACAGCTGGCCATGGTAGCAGTGTCACAGGTGAGTCAGCAGCTGGCAGTGTGTGTGTGTGTGTAGTAGTTCCACATCACTGGTCGTGGCACTCAGTGCAACACACACACACACACACACACACACACACACACACACACACACACACACACACACACACACACACACACACATCTACCTACCTTTCCTTCACTTCCCACTGAATTTCTAAACATAATAGATGTAACTAAGTAGATATATTATACCACACAACTTTAGATAAATTTAACATAATTACTTTAAATAATAATAATAATAATAATAATAATAATAATAATAATAATAGTTTAATTCAACATTCATTATCTCAGAAATGTATCTAATAATTTATGTAATGTTCTTATAAGTTTGTTTTACATAAGAAATAATCATGTACAAGTGGTGTTGACTGTTGTGTTTTATCTTGTTAGTAGTGAGCTCAGCTAGGCGTGGAGGGAGAGATAATTTCAGTTGTATCCTGCACCACTTCCCACAGTACAGAGCGCCTCCATTTGTTTACAACGAAGATAAGACCCCAGTCAGCGGAAGACATTGTGTTACTTAATGAAAGATGGTGTCTTGACGTGGGAAGAGAGGAGGAGATGGAGGGGGAGAGAGGGGAGAAGTGAGGTAAGGAGGACGAAAGAAGGAGATAGAGAGATAGAGAGAGAGAGAGATGAACAGACACACACATTAGAGATACTGACTTACTGGATTTGGTGATCGTGACCTTAGAAGTATTATACATGTGATGATAACCTAACCTAACCTAACCTAACCTAACCTAACCAAGAAACAGAATGAAGCCCAGATAACACATTCCCACACCTCGTCCATGTGGGTCATAAAAAGGAATTTAATGGCATAAGAATAAAACTTAGCACTATAATCCAAGGACTCAACTCACCCAACTTGTACTCACCAACACAGTCTATTCACTCCTCTTACTAATTCCTAAAGCCTCAGAATGCATCAGGGAAGCAGTAGGGAAGTAGTAAAGAAACTGAATTGAATTGAATTGAATTGAAACAGTTTATTTAGCCAGAAAAACACAGATACAGAGTGGATAATAATAACAATATTAACATGGCTAAGAAACTCTGTATATGATAACGAGAGTCCCAAAACGCCCGTAGCTTTGCAATATTTCTCTAGTTCATTGACTCTTGTAACAAAATGTCACCACAGTATTAATGCCTAAATTGTCTCGAACGGGTATTTATTTTTTTGGGTGGGGGTAATGTTGTAAATTCATGTATTGTAACCTCCATTGCAGTAATTAAGACTATATAAATTTTTCAGTTTATTTTGTTTCACGTTTAGGAGCTGTCAATAGGATCAGATGAAGATTAGTCACCCTAGCTTATCTCACATGATGATTAAGCACCCTAACGTTACCTGGGGGATTAGGTTACAGGTTAGGTTAGGTTAGGTTAGGTTAGGTTAGATTAGGCTTAGTTAGCTTAGGTTACATTAGATTAGGTTAGTTTTAGTTAGGGTAGCGTTAGGTTAGGTTAGGTTAGGTTAGGTTAGGTTAGGTTAGATTAGGATTGGTTAGTTTAGGTTACATTAGATTAGGTTAGTTTTAGTTAGGGTAGCGTTAGGTTAGGTTAGATTAGGCTTAGTTAGCTTAGGTTACATTAGATTAGGTTAGTTTTAGTTAGGGTAGCGTTAGAGTGTTTAATCATCAGGTGAAATAAGCTAGAGTGCCTAGTCTTCACGTGATCTATCAAAAAGATATATATATTTACATACAGTTGTGTCCCGTGTAACCAAAACTAGAGGAAAGAAGTGATGACCAATATGTTTGCTTATGTAATACGTGACCTTTGACCCCCGCACAGAGAGAATCAACCAAGAACATGACTTAGCTTGGGTCTTACCCTCTCTCACACCTGGCTCCTCCACCTGCTCCATACTCACCTGTAACACAATAAAAAAAAATATATTAGCAATTTTTCTTCACTTCTTTGTCTTTCGTTTAAGTAACTTATTAATTTTTTTTTAAACTTACAATTTTGTGAAGCTTCTTATATCAGTATGTTGTTGTTATTATTATTAGTATTATTAATATTATTATCATTATTATTATTACTCTTCTACTACTACTAAATACTACTACTAATAATAATTACTACTACTACTACTACTCAGTGTTCTAGATATACCTGTAATAACTCCAACAATAAGTGCTAGATCCGACATTATAAGGTTAACATGCACCTGATCTTCACCTTACCTTACCTAACCTAACCTAACCTAATTAGGAAGAAAATGAACATAAAAAATTCGGAGTCACCATCCACTCCGTAACATCAAGGTGGGAGGTCACGAACAATTCAGATATCCAGTTAATAAAAAAAAACAACATTAAAGGTCATCGCCCCTTAACCTTCGTATCGTCAGTAAACAAATAGTTAAGGGAGAAAAGAAGAGAATAATGTCACCCTTGATGGCCTTCCAGCAGCCGTCAACAAGCAAAAATTTGTCCCCATCCTAAAATAGAAAATTGGATCGTCACGCCAACACATAGTGATCTTGCCGGCGTCAAGGTGTGAGGGGACTTGCTAATACCCGCCCCGGATCCTAAATATACGTAACCTATCCTGACTTAAGCTTACCTAAAATACACCCAACCTATCCTAACCCGACTTAAACAAACCTAAAATACACCTAACCTATCCTAACCTGACTTAAACTAACCTAAAATATTCCTAAGCTGACCTAACCTAACCTACCTGTAGCTCAACCTAACCTACCATTAACCTTGCCTACTCTACCACCTAATACAATCTTCCATACACCTATCCTAATCTTAACCTCACCTTAACCTAACCTAACTTAACCTAACCTTACGTAACCTACATCTATAACCTAACCTAACCTATCTTAACTTACCCTTAACATAAACTGAACTCAATGTAATGCCAAACACTCCATTTTTAATACGACAATTTGGGCCCAGTTACGAAAAAATAAAAATAATAATAATAAAAATAAATAAGTTCCCGCTGACGAAAAGAAAATGAGAGCATCACCTATGAACCTTACCTGGTGGGCGTCAAGGTAAACGAGCAGGTGGTGGGCGGGAGGAGGGATGGGGGTGTTCTCCACGCCCTCTTGAGAACACTGGTCAATAACAGAAGGGTGACAGAGGAGGGAGTAAACAAGGTTAGATTGGGTCGAAAGTGCTCTATTTTTATCAGCGTGTGGTGGTGGTGGTGGTGGTGGTGGTGGTGGTGGTGGTGGTGGTGGTGGTGGTGGTGGTGGTGGGTGGTGGTGAGGTGGTGGTGGTGGGTGGGTGGTGGTGGTGGTGGTGGTGGTGGTGGTGGTGATGGTGGTGGTGGTGGTGGTGGTGGTGGTGGTGGGTGGGGTGTTCTTACGATGGGGTTTTGGGAGGTGGGGGGAGGGGAGGAAGGAAGAAGGAGGAAGGAGGGGAAGGGGGAGATTTAGTGGTGTGCCGTTTTCTGTATTCTAAAATGAGAAATGAAAAGCTCCTCCGCCTTTTCACGGTGAGATAGCCACTGATTACCTTTCCTCTTGTGCAGGTAACCAGGTTGGGCTTCAAGGTGTTATATCCAGTTCATATACTGTACACACACACACACACACACACACACATTTTCTGAGGCGTCGGGCTAAAATTATAAAGTTCAGGCAACATGGCCACTTTTATCTCCACGTGGGAGATATTGTGTGTGTGTGTGTGTGTGTGTGTGAGAGAGAGAGAGAGAGAACCAGGAATAGCACCATCTGATAACCTGGCATTACTCCTCTCTCTCTCTCTCTCTCTCTCTCTCTCTCTCTCTCTCTCTCTCTCTCTCTCTCTCTCTCACACAGTTTAAGCAACCCTTATCTGCTTAATGTTCACTGATGCTAAGACAACACCCTAAGACAACAGCCTAGGACAATACCTTAAGACAAAACCATCACTTAAGACAACTCCCTTAAGACAACACCATCACTTAAGACAACACCCTAAGACAACAGCCTAAGACAATACCTTAAGACAAAACCATCACTTAAGACAACACCATCACTTAAGACAACACCCTAAGACAAGAGCCAAAGACAATACCTTAAGACAAAACCATCACTTAAGACAACTCCCTTAAGACAACACCATCACTTAAGACAACACCCTAAGACAACAGCCTAAGACAATACCTTAAGACAAAACCATCACTTAAGACAACACCATCACTTAAGACAACACCCTAAGACAACAGCCTAAGACAATACCTTAAGACAAAACCATCACTTAAGACAACTCCCTTAAGACAACACCATCACTTAAGACAACACCCTAAGACAACAGCCTAAGACAATACCTTAAGACAAAACCATCACTTAAGACAACACCATCACTTAAGACAACATCTCTCACCACCGTCTTGGAACAGTCTCAAGACACTATTCTTCAGGTAATTAGTTTCTAAGACAAGAGGGAGTCATGAGCCTGTCAAGACCACCTGACATTGTCCACACACACACACACACACACACACACAACAACGAAAAAATAAAACTGATTTAAATCATCAACATCAAAGAAAAGTGGAGCATTACTCATTGTTAAGACGACCGAGAGAGAGAGAGAGAGAGAGAGAGAGAGAGAGAGAGAGAGAGAGAGAGAGCACCTGGCCTCAGCTGTCACACCTCCTGAAGGTTTAAGGCATGTAAACATAGAGGTGAAGAAATGTTATTAAACGACAACCAAAGAGGCTTTTTGTAGGTACACCAGGTGGACGATGCGTGGTGATGGTGATGATGGTAGTGGTAGTGATGGTAGTAGCAGTCGTAGTAGTGGTGGTGATGGTGGTAGCAGTAGTAGTAGTGGTGGTGATGGTGGTAGCAGTAGTAGTAGTGGTGGTGATGGTGGTAGCAGTAGTAGTAGTGATGGTGATGGTTGCACAATGATGGTGGTTGTAAACACTGTGGCAAGACAATGAGTGGGTGATGGTAGTTACTCATGAACACACAGAGGCGATGGTTACATTAGTGCTGATGGCCTGCTGACACACACACACACACACACACACACACACACACCACACACACACACACACACACACACACACACACACACACACACATACACACCACATTTCCTTGCAATGATTGGTTAGGCTAGTGGGGCATTTCCGCATGTTTGTGTGGTGGTGGTGGTTGTGTTGGTAGTAGTAGTGGTGGTGGTAGTAGTGATGATGATGGTGATAATAGTAATGGTGATGGTAGTGGTGACTCTCTGTATCAACTCACAAGTATAAATACCCATGCCAGCTCTGCCACCCCACCCTTACCACCCACACACACACACACACACACACACACACACACACACACACACACACGTATTCATGCTACTTGTTGCTACCCTGTTCCCACGCACACACAGTCACACCTTAGTTATGATGGGTGTTGGAGGTGCAAGTAACAATAGCTTTATGACTAGGCGGTAAAGGGTTGGGGGGCAGCACCAGGCATGTACAGGTAAACTCCAGGTAAAATTATCACCCTATACATAGCCAGTAAGATATTAATATTAGATTAGGTTAGGTTAGGTTAGGTTAGGTTAGGTTAGGTTAAACTAAAATCCATATTTACTGATCGATAATGTGTTTTTTTCCCCCGCCTGAGTCTCTTACTTTGCGCTGCCGGACGTACGACCAGACCAGCACTAACCCAGCTTTATACATGTCATAATAGTTTGGTTATTTATCTAAACTTAAAGGAAATAATAATTAGTGTGGATTTTATGTATACTAGGGTGAAGGGGGTGTAGGAGGGGGCTGGGGTGAGGGTAGAGTGGGGGGGGGGGAGTGGGGGTAGAGTGAGGGGGGTGAGTGAGGGGGTGGGGTGAGGGGTGGGTGAGGGGTAGAGGAGGGGGTGAGGGGTGAGTGAGGGGGGTGAGGGTAGAGGAGGGGTGGGGGTGAGGGGTAGAGGAGGGGGTGGGGTGAGGGGAGGAGGGGCTGGGTGAGGTAGGGGAGTGAGGGGGTAGAGGGAGGGTAGAGGAGGGGGGTAGGGGAGGAGGGGGTAGAGTGAGGGGTAGAGTGAGGGGGGTGGGGGTGAGGGGGGTGAGGGGTAGAGGAGGGGGTGGGGTGAGGGGTAGAGGAGGGGCTGGGGGTGAGGGAGTGAGGGTGGAGGAGGGGACAAGAGGGGATGAGGGGACGGGGAGGGGTAGAGAGGGACGGGTGAGGGGTAGAGGAGGGGACGGGGTGAGGGGTTAAGGGGGTGGTGCGGATAATAACCAACCCAGGTGCGCAGATACGAGTTATACTTTTGGCAACCTGACCACCAGTTCCTAGAACACACACACACACACACACACACACACACGCACACACCACACACACAGGACCCCCCAAAAACTTACGTGTATGAAGTTGTATTATTGAGAAAACTTAACATAGTATTACACACTATGACTGGCCTTGGGAGAAGAGCCTGAAGAAACATGAACTACTGTAGTGAGAATTAACACGCTATTATACAGTACTTAACTAACCTAACCTAACCTAACCTAACCTAACCTAACCTAACCTAACCTAACCTAACCTAAAAGACAATATAATTTTCGAGTATCAGATAAAAAGTTGGAATATTTACATGATAGTGTTTCTGAATCTTAGTGTGTACAGGAGAGGTTAGTGGTATTGGTCTATAACTTCTCCTGTACACACACACAAACATGCTATTAACTTCTACACAAACATGCTATTAACTTCTGTATACACACAAAGTATTAACTTCTCCTCCACACACACACACACACACACACACACACAATACTCCAGACAGAGTATTGCGCCAGCTTTCCAACTCTGAGATCATCCATTAACAACTCACTCATAAGATTCTTGCAAAAACCGAAGGAAAGCTCACGCCTGCCTTGCCGGAGATGTTGTTTCAGTTTATTATTACTGTCTTGTTACATGTGTGTGTGTGTGTGTGTGTGTGTGTGTGTGTGTTAGCCTTGTGTTAGTGTATTAGTATTTCATAACTAACTTGCTGAAACCTAACCTAACCTAACCATAAAGCTCGCCACTATGGGTTGGTTTCACCTCATGGTGACACACGTGTTGTCTCTCCCGTGTGCCCACCAGACGACCGTGTACATGTGGAGGGGTGCCAGGAGCAGAGAGAGAGTGAGAGATATAGAGTGAGAGTTACTTGGTACACTTCTCTTCCTCTCTACCTCTCCCAACTCCTCTCCCTTTGTTCTCCCTTGGCCCTCTCCCCTGATCATCTCATTTCTACTCTGGCCCTTTCCTTGGCCCTTTCCTCCCGACCCTCTTCCTTGGCTCTCTTTCCCGACCCTCTTCCTTGGCTCTTTCCTTCACCCCGAACCTCTTTCTCTTCTCCGTCCTGCCTTCCTTCTCCCCACCCTCTTTTCCGGGTCCCTTTTCCCACTCTTCCGGCTTATTCTTCTCTTACGACCTCCCCCTCTTTCTGGCTCTCCCCCTTCCCCGGCTCTCTCCCCGGCCCTCTCCTCTCCCCTCTCCTCCGGCCCTCTCCCCCTCTCCTCCGGTCTCCCCCTCTCCCCGGCTTCCCCGGCCGTCCCCCCCTCTCCCCGGTCCTGTCTCTCTTTCTCCCCTCTCCCGGCCCTCTCACCCTCTCCCCGGCCCTCTCCCTTCTCCCCCCCTCTCATGGCCCTCTCCCATGGCCCTCTCACGCCTCTCACACAGTCCACCACACAAATACCTTGAGTTCGCTCCAGGGTAGTGTCTTAAAACAGCAACTTAATTAAGAGCTTTAAGAAATTCCTGCGTCACTGTCATGCAGCACCTCGGGTACAGCAGCTGCATAAGTGAAAGCGTGGTGCAGCAAAAAAAAACAGACGATTGCAGCAAGAAAGTGGTCGCGTCGTGCAGCTTAACAGAACGTGAACGTGTATAAAATAACCGCGTGGCACAGCAATAAGTAGACTAGTAGTACAGCAAGAAAGTAGACTCGTAGTACAGCAATAAGTAGACTAGTTAGTACAGCAAGAAAGTAGACTCGTAGCACAGTAAAAAGATTAACCAACCTAACGCTAACCTAACCTAACTTAACCTAACTTAACCTAATCTAACCTAACCTACATAATCTAGCCCTTTCAGATAACGTTATTTTGGTTAATCATCATGAAAGAAAAACTGGGGTGTCTAATCTTCAGGTGATCCAGAAACTCTAATCAATATCTTCGACAAAATACTCATAAAATCCAATATGGCTGTAGTGGCCATATTGAGGGTCCCATGCAAATAAGAAGCACTAAGACTCGTTAAGCACTGTTATATCAGTCAACCTCACTGTCAAGGTACACGACACTGTACTTATGGAGTGTCTGAGAAAATGTTGTACACACACACACACACACACACAATAGGCTACAATGATATACCAATTGAGTTAAATGATATTATTATTATTATTATTATTTGTATTATTATTATTATTATCATTATTATTATTATTATTATTATTATTATTATTATTATTATTATCAGCGGATCCAATTTCATCACAAAAGACTTAACTCAAAATTATAAACAGAAAAATGCGACTATGACGACCATGACCACGACGACTATGACAACAGTGACGACAATAACGACCATGACGAATATGACAACAATGACGAAAACAACAGCATGGTTTATGTCATTGTGTCAAGTTGCATCAGGTGGCGGGGTCATCAGCAATAATACCCTGTACCTCCTCACTGTTGTCTCTAGGAGCAGATAATAACATGACTTAGCTCTCGCGTCATGTACAGTCGTATATTAGTATAGTGTTGTATGGTGGTGTGTCGGAGACTATAGTTGTTTCATATCTTATGGTGTAGATTTAACCTATCACCATCACCATCACCATCACAAATAACCTCTATCTCTATCATCATCAGAACTTCCATCACTATCAAATTCTCCTCTACCATCATCATAACCTCCATCACCACCACAACCAACAATACCACCACCACAATGTAGGAGATGGGGAAAGGGGGGGAGGAGGGGGGGCAGCTATCTCCCGGTGAAGGTGAGGGGTGACAGTAATGGGGTAGGGAGTGAGATGGTGATGGAGCAGAAGAGGAAGAGGAGAAGGAGGAGAGAAGGGGGAGGAAGATGAGGAAGAGTTGAAACATGAACTGTGATTCCTGACATAGTTCAGTGACTACAACATGACCCACCCTCCCCCACCTCACCACCACCACCCTTGCCCCCTCCGTCTCAGCCATCCCGTTACTCAACATATCAAACATTCTACATATGTCTTTATCTGTCTCTGGTGGCTGTCACACGACGTCTCAGACCCCAGTGAGTGACATCTATAGGGTCTTGCCACATGAAGGTCCTCGATTTAATTCTTTTTTTTTCGTGAACTCTTAAAATCCTTACGAGAACACTAACGAAATGGCAAAAATTCCACATTAGTCAGGGAATCAGTGTGTGTGTGTGTGTGTGTGTGTGTGTGTGTGTGTGTGTGTGTGTGTGTGTGTGTGTCAACATGCTGGTACTATAACCTGAAAGTGAGAAATTATCTTACTTGACCATGCGACACCTGCTGGGTAATTAATATACCTGTGCAAGTTCAGAATCATTCACCCTTTCTTACGAGTATATAGAAGGGAAAATAATGTAAACTAATATGGAGGCTTCTAAGATGTATTTACCTCACAAAGATACCAACTGGCTTCTTTTACACTATGGAATTATGGCAAGTTGGAGCCCTTTCAAATTACACTGACGATTTATTATACTTTATTACGAAGACATAAGAAGAAAGAAAGAAAGACAGAAAGAAAGACACGGCATAAATATTAGGTATCACATATAGGAGGAAGAGATGATAATAATTGCAAGAAGATACATTGACACACACACACACCTGGCTCTCATAATTAACCTTGGCCTCCACACATACCTGTAGACAGATATACACGCCACACCTTTTGGCCACTCACACCACCACCATGCACACACACACACAGGTAGTAGGCAGCTACCAAACAGGGAGGTACTACCGCCTGGGAAGAAATAGGAAGCATAATGTGTTGTCCAATGGTAGACCCTGCTGCCATATGGCATCACAAAAATTGTGACCAAGTCCCAGGTTGCTGATCTGACTTTCTGCCTCATTTACACACAATTGCAGGGTCTCAATTGTTTCTCTTACTATTGACAACACAACATACATACAGTATTTAATTTCTCACTATTGAGCTTTTTTTTAATTTTTGTATTTCTTTATGGTTCTTTATTATTATTATTATTATTATTATTATTATTATTATTATTATTATTATTATTATTATTATTACAGTGTTTTTAGTATTATTATTATCATTATTATTTTACTTTCTTTTCGTTTTTTATTATTTATTATAAATATTATTTATCATGAATTATTATTATTATTATTATTATTATTATTATTATTATTATTACATTTTCGCCCCCCAGGCCCGATGTGGGTCAGTGACCTGTGCCCGGTTGGGTTAATCCCCGTAAAAAAAAAAAATCTCTCTCTCTCTCTCTCCACACTATATCACACTAATTGCAACAGATGTGGGAACACCATCAGAAAACACATCTGTCCCACAATCCCAACAGGTGTAGAGTAAGATATAACAGGTAGTGATAGTATTACCCTGTGTTAGTTACCCTACACCTTGTAAACACAGTATCTCACCTGACTGAATCTAGTGTTATTATTTTCCAGGTTCAACAGTTATATATTAGTGTTTATCTACAATTTATGTTTTAGTGGTTATTATAATTATTTTTAGTGGTTATTACAATTAATTGTTTTAGTTATTACAATTTATTTTTCCAGGTTAGAAATAAATAATTTTTCAACAGCAATTCTATTTTCTCATATAATTATTCAGGGAACATTTTCTTTAATAATGATTTCAATGAGTATAATGGTCACCATCCTTCATTATCATATGTCCATCTAATCTAAATGTCTGTCAGTCTGTCTGTCACTCTCAACATGGGCCAGACAGCGGCGTCGTCAGGGAGGAGCCGCGTACCACAACAACATCACCACCACACCAGCGCCACGTCAGGGTAGTGGACGTGTACAGTAACTCTGGCGCCTGACTGGTATGTGTAGATTATGGATCACGTGAAGATTAGGCACCCCAGATTATGGCGTATGATGATTGAACATTCTAACCTAACCTAACCTAACCTCACATCAACTAAAATACAAAAATACCATTAAATTAACACTGAGGCTGTATTATATTACCTTAACTAAATACATTCACTTAGCAACAACTGAGACACAACGTAGAGAAACATTTAATTACCATAGACAGGTGTTAAGTGAACGTCTCCATACCATAGTTAAGTGATAAGTGAATGTCTCCAGTTATATGCCAAGTGAACGTTTTCAGTTAAGTGCTAAATGACCGTCTCCAGTTAGGATACAGTCTCAGTGTAATTTTGACGCCATATTGGATGTTAGTTTGGAGGTTTACGTTTCAGTCAGCTGTTAATATGTATAGATGCGATCATACACAACTTCATTTACGAAAAATTTTTAGCGTACGATACTTTGGGTTTGTCGTGTAGGATAATTCCCCCCCCCCAAAAAAATCCTCCACCCCCAAAAAGTCCCCCACCTCTCTCACTCTCTCAGACATACCACAGGAGAGTTAATACACAAATCAAAGTATTAGGTCGAGGAAAAGTATATGAACAAATGTATTGACTAGAGGGGAACAAATACGCTAACAAATTAATTCAAAACAGAGAAAAATATATTGAAAATGAGGGAAATATATTAAAACAGGGAGGAAATATACTGAGGAAAGAGGGTAAATATATTAAAACAGGGAGGAATATACTGAGGAAAGAGGGTAAATATATTAAAACAGGGAGGAATATACTGAGGAAAGAGGGTAAATATATTAAAACAGGGAGGAAATATACTGAGGAGAGGGTAAATATATTAAAACAGGGAGGAATATACTGAGGAAAGAGGGTAAATATATTAAAACAGGAAGGAATATACTAAAAAAGACTACACGAGAGGTAAGACAGACAAACAAAAGTGGAAAAAAGTCTTAAGGAAAGTATGAAGAGGGGAAAAATACCCAACAGAGAAACGGGGAACAAAATAATTAGAGGGGAAAGAAATAACCCTTCGTTGGTGATGCCAGAAATGAGGGGAATCTGTAGTATTTTTAGGCCTTTGATACTCACTCTCTCTCTCTCTCTCTCTCTCTCTCCTTCCCGTACGCTTGTCTGCTTCCCTGTACGCAGAACCCTCCCCCTCCTTTCCCCTCTACCTATTCTCTCCCCTCACTCTCTTCCCCTCCATTCACCCTTAATCCACTCCCTTATCCAGCTCCCCTCTTCCCTTCCCCTTACCTCTCCCCTTTCTCCCCTTTTCAATCCTCCCTAATCCAACTTCATCTCTTTTCCCTTTTACCACATCTCTCCCCCCTCCCCTCCTCCCTCCCTTCCCCTCCCCAGTAAACTTTATTCCTTCACCCCCTACTTTCCTTCCTCTCCCCCCTCCCCTCACCCATACAATATTCCCCCAAATTGATCTTCTCCCTTCTTCTCACCCCCTTCCCCTTCCACCCCCTTTCCCTAGTCCCTAAGCTCCCTTCCTCTCCCTTAGCCCACCAATCACACCCTCTCTTGCAGCATCAGCAATAAAACTATGAATAACAGCAAAAAGATTTTACTACCACCATCATCACTACATCACTACTACCACCATCACCACTACTACCACCATCACTACTACCACCATCACCACTACTACCACTCACCATACCACCACTCACCACTACTACCACCATCACCACCACCACCATCACCACTACTACCACTACTACCACCATCACCTACTACCACCATCACCACTACTACCACCATCACCACTACTACCACCATCACCACTACTACCACCACCGCCCCCATCAGCATCACCACCACCAATACCACTGTCTCCATCATAATTCACCACCATCATCATCATCACCACTGAGGCCACTACCACCACTACCACGAACGCCACTATCATCACTACTATCATCCCTACCACAATCACCATTAACACCACTACCACCACTATCACAGACACCATTACAATCATCCCCACGGCTGAGAAAGAGTATGGGAGGGAAAAGTGTGGAATGGAAGGAGGGGGAGGGGAGGGAGGGGAGGGGAAGGAGGTGAGAGTGAAGGAGGAAGGAAGGGAGGGAGGGGGGAGGGAGGGGAGTGGGAAGGAGGTGGAGAGTGAGGAAGGAGGAGGGGGAAGGGAGAAGGGAGGGAGGGAGGGAGGGAAGGGGTGTACGAGTGAAGGAGGGAGTGAGGGAGGGAGTGAGGGAGGGAGGGAGGGAGGGAGGGAGGGAGGGAGGGAGAAGGACATAAGGATCAGTAAGAGGATCATTGTGCCGGGGTCGTCATGGTGACCACTAGTTTCTACCTCATCATTATTATTATTATTTCACACTGCCTTCACTCACATCTACATAGAGCACGTGCACACACAACAATACATACATACATACATACATACTTACTTACATCAACTGTACATACACACTCATACGCATACACTGAAACGCACACAGACACAATCACTTGCGTAAATACATTGACATACGTATTACATTCATATACATACATTTATACTCACTCTACTACACATGTCCACATACATAGTCACATACACATATACAAACACATACCTAATCTACCAATCATAATCCGTCTTTCCGGCAGCGGGTGGAGAACATATTAGTTTCTATTGGTTGATGAGTGTAGCTTATAACCTAAGCTGAAATAAGTGGCGGAGTAATACATTATAAACCTGATATTTGGCAAGAGGGAACTACTTAGGTCCGCTTTGACCACTCGCCTGAAACACTGACCACTCGCCTGAAACACTGACCACTCGCCTGAAACACTGACCACTCGCCTGAAACACCATCTCCCCGAGTGTTTCAGCTGACTTACCACGTTCAAATATCGCTAGTACGAAGCAGGTGATTAATAACAAATAATAATGACATCATAAATAATAATAATAATAATAATAATAATAATAATAATAATAATAATAATAACGTTATTACTATTCCATTTATTAATTATGTTATTATTATTATTATTATTATTATTATTATCATTATTATTAAAATTCACCGAAATCCTATCGTGGAAAAAGTAAAAACCAGAAAGCGAAGAAAAGAGAGAGAGAGAGAGAGAGAGATGAGGCAGTGTGGTGAGTGTTGGTGTACCCTCCAGGACACACCCGCCCCGCCAGGCCGCTAAGGTTATTAATGTTGTTAAAGAGGAGCAACGCCTTCACCCCCCCAACCCTCCCTCCTTGTCCATACACCTCCACCCAACGTCCATTCTTGCTGTGTTTTGATTCCTGTCTCTCCTGGTGATAGTGTTTGGTGGTGGTGGTGGTGGGAGCTGCCTTAACCATTCATGACTCACAACTATTCATAGCCGTCACAACTATTCATAGCCGTCACAACTATTCATAACCGTTACAACTATTCATAACCGTCACAATTATTCATAACCGTCACAATTATTCATAACCGTCGCAACTATTCATAACTATGTGGGAGGCTTGATACGTCCTTGTCACAGTCAATAACAACTATCATTTGTGATGTTATTACTGACCAGTCAATAGCAACCATTGCTTTAGAGGTCGTTGTTGTAACCAATCAAATTTCACTTGGCGCTGTTACTGGTTGCTGGAGTGCGTCGTTTATTGGTCAGTCTCATCGCTAATCAAATATAATGGGATGATGATTGGTCAGCTTCACGTCCAGACAAAAAGCAGACACTCTCGGCCAATCACAGCAGCAAAAAAGGCAAGCAGACTACAGGAGCCCGCTGAATGGTTACTTTTATGGAAATGTGAATAGCAATAGGCCGCTTGTATTGCATTAGTTCGTGGCGGACCTCACATTGGTCATTTTCGTAACCAATGAAAAAGAAGCGTCTCGTTTACTGGTCAATCTGTCGGTGGCCATATGCATTACTGATTGGTCACTCTAACTTCTTACCAAGCACTAGCACCTCGCTTATTGGCTACCCTTGTGGCCACTCAGATAACAGTATACCCGTTATTGGCCACTCTTGCGGCCAGTGAGACTATAGTATTGCTCTTATTGGTCACTCTGGAAACCAATCAAACACTAGTATGCCGCTTATTGGTTACTGGCGGTGAATCATAACATTCCTGGGCTGCCTGGGAAGCCCAGAGGTGTGCACAACACCTCCCCCAGGTAGCTCCGGTCAACACCTGGTTGTGTCAGGGAGGTCCTCGGGAAGCTGTGGATACACTGTCCTACACCCACGTATACTGTATGGTTCGTGTCAACAGTTGCTGTGGTTAGCCTAACTTCTGTTGAATCCCCGGTTCTTTATTTATCTCTATAAATAATCAATCCAAGGTGTAAACTTATGAATATATTAACTATGTAAATGTCAAGCTGGTCCAGTAAACTATTTTTGTAGATGAGTTTTAATTGGTTACAGCTGGACGGTCTCCACCAACAAAATATGCCATCGTTCTTTTTAGCAGCTTCAACCAATTCTCTGACTCACTGACACACTCACAGAGCAAATTTTTGGCACAGCTCGCCCTGACGCAGCTTATGGTTGTCAATATCAGTAACACTGTTTTCAATGATCCGATAACCTGGCAGTGAACACCTTGTAGTAAAGTAGAAATACCACGTTCACGGGTGTTTATAAAGTCCCTTGATACTTACATTGGCAGAGTCTCTTGATAAAATCAACACATTTACAACACCAAAATGTACTTCATTACTTTATGTACATTAGTATGTTCTTCACCAGGTCCTCTGTGACTTATGCCTACTGGAGGAAGTACATTAATTGTTTCATGGTCCAGTTCGTCGTACTTTTCCTATTGTTGCCGTCTTGTTGTCTCAGTGAGGACTAACAGATGACGTGTTGACGATAACGATAGTAATCAACACAGACCTTCACGCAGTTGTACTTCCTGGTGTCATATCACGAGTGCAAAGTTGTGTGTAGGGGGGAGGGTTAGCGTAGACATTAATAGTGTCTCTGGGTATATAAACCTGTATCATATCAACTTTGATTTCCTACACTTTAACATATAGCAAAAATCCAGGTGTGTTGTGGAGGTGTGTATTTCTCGACAACACAACAGGATCTTAAAGTTCACGAGTTCAAGGTTGGCATCACACTGCTTTTTATCCCCATATATATATATATATATATATATATATATATATATATATATATATATATATATATATATATATATATATATATATATATATATATATATATATATATATATATATTTAAACACACACACACACTTGCGTAAGGATTCTCATGTAGATTCGTAAATTAAAGGCAAGAGAACGCATCATGGGTCCCCCAGATCCTCAATGCAATTTCGACATCATTCCGGCAGCTATATTTATGCAGATGGTCGTTAAATTAGACAGGGAATTTGTTACGTTGTCACATTCTCCTTCGGGGGATTAATATATAAGGACCATTGGGAATTTATCAGACATAGAATTGGAGAATGATTACCAATGATCCCACGGCCGCAAATGGGAGGAAAAATCAATGGAAAAATCACAAAGAATTTAGACCCAGAATTGGTACAGTTATTTACTGATGTAGACTCGAGTCACTGAGGCAACAGGTAGTATAGGTAGGGAGAGATAGAGAGGGGGGGGGGAGGGGGAAGGGGGGATACGTATTGTCAGTGGGTTGTAAAAGCACTTTGTTATATGAGAACTCTGTGGACACCAACGCTACTAATTGCTACACAAATAACACCATTCAAATCTACGACAACTTCATTAAGGCGAGTGTCTTGTGAGTCAGCTTCTACGAGTACACACACTGTATTATTCTACGCCATTAAACAAGTATACAGGAGGAGTTTGTTCGTGGTGGAAATAAACGCTGGTGGACGCGTTCTCCCTGCATCGATTTCACTCCTGATGTTTTGACTTAGTTTAGTTTAGATTAGAAGACGTCCGCACTAAAATGTGTTATACTAAGCTGGTTAAAAGGCGTCTAGGTAAGGTTAGGTTAGATGTACAGCGGCACAGCACACTCAAAGGGCGAGAATGTGTCGTACGGTGCACCTCCATAACATAGTTGTTAGTGAGGTCTGCTGCGTGATAGAGAGCTGTGTTGGTTATAACTGTGTATAGCTGCGAGTATAACAGTCTACTAGCGTTTGATCTAATAATCCTAACTCAGGTTAAAGGAGGTAATATCCTGATCCTAGCTAGCAGTATACCAAGGCAATAGACAACGCAACACCTCCCCCAAACGGAGTGAAGCTTTAACTAAATTTGGTCAGTCTAGGAAACGCTAACCTTGTCCATTCGCATCGTGTTAATCCCAGGAGGAACACCACCATCTGCTACCAAATTTATACTATAAAAAAAAAGAGGAAGACAGCACAGGTAAACAGGCGTGACTCAACGTAACAGCTGAGGTGGAACATTTACTCACGACGACAGATGACAACACTAACATATGTATGCACAACACGACTGACGACGACACTAAAATATGTACACTGGCAACAACACAACACCTCCACGAAATAATTATTTATTTTTCGTATTTACCGTTGCTTTTATCCCGACACATGTAAACCATTGGCTGACGACTGTGTGTGTGTGTGTGTGTGTGTGTAACTAGTGCGTCCCTGTGTATTCCCTCACACCTTGCTCGTTTTTATACAATACATCTGGACTTACTAAATTTACACACACACACACACACACACATACTTCCTCTGCGCCATACCTTTAGGAAAATAAATAAATGTTAAAAGATTATGTACACAACGCACTACATTTCCAAGGCTGAAGTTTTAACAGCAGAAGACACAATTAACTTGACTGACTCACTGATAAGAACAAACAGTCAGAGAGATTAACGGAGAGAAATATATCTACCAGGTGCTACAAAGTAAACTACAGTCAGTCACACACACACACACACACACACAGACACACACACACACACGCACACACACACACACACACACACACACACACACTCATTTACTGTAACGTCAATATGTAAACGAGTACACTCCACTGCAGCAGGAAGGTTGTCTCGCTCGCTCGTATGTAACACAAGACAAATGGTATTGGAAAACCACCTTGAATAGATTCACTAACCCATTTATGTTTTAATGACGTGAATTAAACCAAACCAAGATAGACTTAAGGTAGCGTAATGATCCTGGAGTTGTTATGGTTTGGTTTGGTTAGGTTAGGTTAGGTTTAAACATGCCATCTGTCTTCAATAGGTAAACAATATAACTTTATGTTCCTATTCGTGGAAATTTTCTCCAATAATATTTACTTTGCCTCTTCCTCCCTGGTGTTGACACAATCAGCGTGGAGGGTTTAGCGGGATTAATGTATAAAGCTCTGCCACTTGATTGCGTCATTTTAGATTACCGTTAAGCTCTGGCCGGGTTCAAGACGAAAAGAAAAATAACAGATAATGAAGGTTAGTGGATTGTTTTATTTATTCACCATTTATCTCTTCTGATCAGTCGTTTGCTGTGTACTGTATTAATTTATTATTTATTAGTTTATGATAATATTTCCCTATCTGAATGATATACACGATAACCTGAATAACTGTTTGAGAGTCTTTTTTTTTTTGGTACAAGTTCTCGAAAGTCACCTGACCAGTTAGTAATGAACGTACGGTATACACTATGTACCAAGTGATCGAAAGTGTGTGTGTGTGTGTGTGTGTGTGTGTGTGTGTGTGTGTGTAATAATAATAATAATAATCAACGGTTTATTGAAAGAGCTTGGCTTAACAGAAGGCTGAAAATATACAGTTACATATTTGGGGAATGGGTTTCAAATTATAAATAATATACAAGTAACATAAGTGATACAAATAAGATATAAAATAACTGGATGGGGAAAAGCTCAAACTACAGTGCATTTCAACATAGTGACAGTGCAAGAAGTAGTATTTACTGGGAGTATGTGTGTGTGTGTGTGTGTGTGTGTGTGTGTGTGTGTGTGTGTGTGTGTGTGTGTGTTATTTCTTTCTTTCTTCCGAGTACAGGATAAGGTCAGTTGGGGATCAGGTAAAGGCCACTTATTTTAAACTGACATTTGGGGAGACACAACTGACTCCCAAGATAATGTTAGTAGGACAAGTCTTGTGTAAGGGCATGTGTGTGTGTGTGTGTGTGTGTGTGTGTGTGTGTGTGTGTGCGTGCATGTGTGTATAGAGGCGTATGTGTGTGTACTGAGGTAATCACAACCTGGCCTAGTGTTGAGATGTGCGTCATCGATGACCTTTTACTGTCTCCATCCCGTGGTTCCTGCCCTCACCTGGGTCTCTCTCTCTCTCTCTCAATCCTGCCACACCCTCACACCTACACCCGCCACCTCTCACCCAGTCACCCCCCCACCCCTCCGCCCACACCTTCCCGTGAGCATGTACCGCGATCCAAACAGAGACACGTTGGAGGAACCGCCTGACGAAGGGCTGTGGGTGTGGCACTCTTACATCATCACCACCACCACTAGCTCTCTTTACAGCTGCTGCACCTTATTAGCTCCTGTTGCTACTACTGCTGTTGTTTGTTGCTGTTACTGATTATTTTGTTAATTTTGCTACTGTTGTTATTGTTGTGGGTTGCACTGGTGTTGTTGTTTTAGTTGTTAATATTGTGGGTGACACTTGTTCTATTGGTTACTATTAGTGTTGTTAAAGATGTTGCTGTTATTGTTATAGTTGTCGTTATCGGTGCTGTTATACGTCATGTTGTTATTATTGTTCTCGAGTTCAGGTCTTGTTGTCGTTCTCTCACTCCTCCTTCAACAGCACGACCTTATGAGTACGACCTTGAACTCCGCCTCCCCCCCACACACACTCCACTCTATCTTCGATCCTGTGTTCCTTATTTCCTTCTTCCTCCAGACTCTCTCTCTCTCTCTCTCTCTCTCTCTCTCTCTATTCTTTCTTTTCCTTTAACTCTCCGTCTTCTTCTTCATCATACTCTTCCTATTTTCCTCTCTTCTCCCTCTCTTGCTCCTTCTTTTCCTCTCTTCCAACTCCTCCTCCCTTCCCCACTCTTCTTACTCATCTCCCTCCTAGAGAGGCGTAGCTCCGAGGGGTAGGAGGACTAGAGGGGAGGTCCAAGGAAGGAAGGGTGGGAGGAAGGGGTACAGTAAGCATCGCCTTCCTACCATCTGCTTTAAAACTGTAGAGTGAAAAATCTCTCTCAGCTGGACCCCCTGCTACGACATCGACATCCCGAGGGCTACTGTCTCTCTACTCTCTCTACCCAACAGAGAGACACAGAGAGAGAAAGAGAAAAGGAGATAGAGAGATAGTTATGCATTGCTTATTTAACCTGAATGGGAGTTTTTATGGATCGTGTAAATAGTTTATTAGTTCAGGTATTCGTTCTCACTTCGTTGTTGCCACCTTTGTATTGTTTACATAATCCTTACATAGTGGATGACGTAGCCAGCAGGGGGTTGTATTGGGTCCAGACTTAACATTGAAATTACGGTTCAATCTTCATTTTCCAGTGAATTGGGTTTAATGGGCCCCAAGTCCTAATGGGCCCCCCAGACTCGGGTATATATTTTGACAGTTTCACAATTAAACTCCATAAAATTGCTCCGAGTTACACGAATTCTCTTTTAACCAGACGACCTCGGCGCCAATTGATCCACTTGAGGGAGTGTTTGCTTTATCCCTGAAACACTTCCCGGGGAAAATCAGGAAATTTGCAAAACCCAGGTCCTCCCCCCACACCCCAATTAGTCTGGTTTAACTGGAGGATTTACTCTGAGTTCAATTATTATAAGAGGTGATGACGCAGGTTGATTGCCAGCTTCTTCCTCAAACTTTTAGCCATACAAACACTCAATCAGTGAGGTAGAAGACATCCCTCAACACGACACCTCCTGCCACCCACTCACCTCACCCACGGCTTGACAATGACCTGTAGTAACTTAAGTGATCGTAACTTGATGACGATACTGTACTAAATTTTGACACCATTCCCTACAGTATTGTTATCACGGCATCATTAAATTACTACGGTTTATTTGTTGTGTGAATGTAGCAAGTTCAACACAATTTGGTGGTACGGGGAGTGGGGTGGAGTGGAGTGGAGTGGGGTGGGGTGGGGTAGCGGGATGCTGGATGGTAAAGAGGAAACGTGCGTATCTCTCACCTATATGTCTTGGGTTCGATTCCCGGCCAATCAAGACGGACGTGAGAAAAGTGTTATAAACAGGACAGGTTTTCTCCGGGTACCTCAGTCGCTTATTGTACTAACACTGGACCATTGAGGACAAATTCATCAAGAACAATGTAGGAATTAAACAAGCCAATACGTCCCTTTCTCTGTCAAATCGGTAAATAAAAAAAAATTCTACAAATGTTTCATCCCCAATGGCTACAAAGTCTTCACCACATTTGTTTGTACTGTAAGGGCTTCTGTACCGTCATATGTAATTATTAACTCATAACTGTATCTTGTATTATAATCTTGTACACTACTATCTGAGATTCAGTATTATATGTACCCAATTCCTGGTAATAATCCTTATTTATTATTAGTGTTATTGTTATTACGCAAACACAAATACATTCCGTTCACACACACACACACACACACCTCCTTCCCTCTCTATTCACCTACACAAACCTTCACGCCACTTTGTACTCACCTCCACACACCCCTCTTCACGCACCCATACACATCCACACACTCTGCACTCATCCCTCCCCACTCATCTATTTTTTCTCCCTCCCATACACACCCCACCACCTCCTCCCCACACATACACACCCCACCACCTCCTCCCCACACATACACCCTGCCTCCTCCCCACACATACACACCCACCACCTCCTCCCCACACATACACACCCCACTACCTCCCTCCCCTGCACACCCCCACCTCTTCCCCCCCCACCCTTGTAAATACTGGAGCTGCCTCACCAAGAACCAATAGGCCCTACTGTGCTGTGTGTAGTAATATAATCTTTTCACCCTTTCTTCTTCACACACACACACACACACACACACACACACACACACACACACACACATCTACCCTATATAGAATGCAGTACCTTTTAATCCTACACACATACATACATAAACACCACTTCACCCCCGCCCCACACACACACACACACACACAAACCCTCGCCAGCAAATCCAATTACAGAGAATTGCCCCCTAAGTTGGCGAGGTCGTTTGACCAGCATCTTCATCTCCCAGACACTGTGACCAGATGTAAGGGCTATCATAACACAGCCTCCCAGTGTGCGTGTATGTACCTCCTACATACACACACACACACACACACACACACACACACACACACACACACACACACACACACACACACACCTGAAACGTAATTCGATTTTTTCCTATTGTTTTTCGTTGAAGAAGAAAACAGTTTTTTTATGGCACTGGGATTATTATTATTATTATTATTATTATTATTATTATTATTATTATTATTAAATAGGCCTATCAAAGGCGTCTAGTACATTATCACATGTTAGTGATTGGCGTATAATCGGTGGTACCATGAAGAGATTGGAGGGAGAGGTCGAGGAAGTGAGAGATTGGAGGGAGAGGTCGAGTGAGAGATTGGAGGGAGAGGTCGAGGAAGAGAGAGAGTAATCATAAGTATTGATTGTCGCCGTAACCTCAAGCCTGGAGGTACTGCTGACACGTAAAGCTGGTGGTAGGGGAGGAGGTAGTGGGGAGCAGAAAGTGGGGTAGGGGAGGTGGTGGGGAGCAGGAAGTGGGGTAGGGGAGGTGGTGGGAATGTGAGGTAGAGAGAGAGAGGGGTAGGGAAAGTGGGTGAAAGCATGAAGGTGGGAGAAGAGGAGGGGAGCTGGGTGGTGGAGGAAGAAGGTGGAAAAGGTTGAACGTTCGAGGAATGAGAGGAAGAGAGGAGTTGGAACTAGCTAAAGGAAATATTATGAAGAGGAGGAAAGGAGGAAAGGGGGAGGAGGAGGAGGAGGAGAAGGATAAAGAGGAAGATGAAGATGACAAGTTATCAACAACACCACCACGACTTTAACATCTTTTCTCCAGGAGCCAATCAGAAGTCAACAATTCTACCCATTTACCTGAGTCACAACAAACTACTCACACTACAACGACAGCAACAACACCTGCTACTACTACTACCCCCACTACTACTACTACTACTACTACTACTACTACTACTAATAATAATAATAATAATAATAAACCCCCACTTACGGAACACCTTCAACTATTTGTCCTGACCTTAAACAACACAGCTAAGTAACATTTAACAGTAGTATAGACACAAGTAAAACAAAACAAAACAACAAGAACAACAAGAACGAGTGACCTTGGCTGACCATTGAGACTGTCCTATTGGTAGTAAGAGAACGCCGTGTGGGGGGACCTCTGGAGATCTCATCTTTAGGCTCCCCCTCCCTCCCCCTCCCCCTTCCCTCCCCTCCCCTCCCCTCCCTCCTCCCCCTCCCCCCTTCCCCTCAGAAACAACGAAAATGTCGACATATATTGGAAACAAAAAATCTCTACAAAACAATTGAGCCGACAGAAAACAACGACGCTTTTAACACACACACACACACACACACACACACACACACACACACACACACACACACACACACACACACGGCCTTCTCTCTGTGTACTTGCGGTCGTATAAGAATATTCATATTATATAAAAAATAAAAATAAAAATAAATAAATACTTGATGATGTTGCAAACTCCTCAGATATGGAAGTGTGAGTGCCTTGAGGTGTGAGTGTGTGAGTGCCTTGAAGTGTGAGTGTGTGAGTGCCTTGAAGTGTGAGTGTGTGAGTGCCTTGAAGTGTGAGTGTGTGAGTGCCTTGAAGTGTGAGTGTGTGAGTGCCTTGAAGTGTAGTGTGTAGGGGTGCCTTGAAGTGTGAGTGTGTAGGTGCCTTGCGGTGTGGTGTAGGTGCCTTGAAGTGTGAGTGTGTGAGTGCCTTGAAGTGTGAGTGTGTGAGTGCCTTGAAGTGTGAGTGTGTGAGTGCCTTGAAGTGTAGTGAGAAGTGTTAAATGCTTTGAGAGTGTCGTCAGAGGTGTAAAGTCTGTCAATAAGTGTCGTTAAAGGTGTAAACAGTGTTTCTAATAATGTGTAGTCAGAGGTGAAGAGTGCGTGAAGTATATAAAGTTGGTCAATGACGTAAAGTGTGTTAAGTAAAGTGCGGTCAAGACGTAAATTGCGTTCAGTAGAATGTGGCGACAGACGTAAAGTGCGTTAAGTAAAGTTTTGCGACAGGCGTAAAGTGTGTTAAGGGTTGAAATGTGGTGGTGGGTCAACTTGGCACTTCAGGTTAGGTAATATACGAGGTAACTTAGTGCCACTTACTACACTGTCTCTCTCACTTACTGTCCTACCCTCCCCCCCCCTTCTTGCTGCTCTCTCTCTCTCTCTCTCTCTCTCTCCTCTCTCTCTCTCTCTCTCTCCCTCTCTCTCTCTCTCTCTCTCTCTCTCTCTCACCTGTGTACGTAAATTTAGTTAAGTGTATCATTCTTACATTAAAGAGTGAGTAAACAGGCTATATATTTACTGATGGCTGCAGCGTGTATAGCAAAGTTTTTTTTTTTTTAATTTATAGCATCGTAGATAAGAATTAAAACAAATGACCGTTGTGTCTATAAGTACATGGTATAGATTAGGTAAATTCTATAGGGTATATAACACGTCTTTACTAAACAGATGTAGAGTATGGGAATAAATTTAAGGCTAGAGGAATATTTTGTGTGTAAATTGAGTCAGATATCCAAGGAAATACACAACGGTGGGTCTTAATTTTCCTCCTTACCGCCTCTTTCTCTTCACCATTATTATCATTCCTTCTTCTGGAGCTCACCCCCACACAACCTTACCCCACCCCCACCTCACCCTACCCCCCTCTAACGTTACCCCACCTCACCCCACCATCCCCCTCCTACCCACCGCTGCCTCCTGCTTCTCGACATTTTGACGACCCCGCGTATGTTAAGTCACGACTCTTATTTACTATATTCTCTTGCATGTTGTTCCTGCTTCAGCTTTCCGCGTATGTGTGTGTTATAAGTATAATTCTGGCTGTTGTATTTGTTTGTGTAATTGTGTCATTATAAACTCCGCTCACACACACACACACACACACACACACACACACACACACACACACACACACACACACACACACACACACACACACACACACAATCTGGTGTTGTTGCGTCACCTCGACTCAGTGCCTCGTGAAACCGACGACCTTCAGGAAAACGGCAACTTCCACCGGTCTTTCCTCCAAGATATATCCTGTTCATGTTGTGTTGAGGAGTTGGCTGTGTTGTGTTAGAGATAGGCAGGAAGCTATTAGGTGGTGTGTGGTGTGCGGGCCTGGGTTGTAGTTTTGGGCAGAGGGAGTTTTGGGTGAGTCAGATCCCCTGGTGGCCGCAGCACTGTCTCGATAACTCAACTCTTTTATTTCTCCACGAAGGGAGGACTCCGAGGGATGGATATTTGGTGCCGGAGCCTGCAAAAGGGGATCTGGGTGCAGGCTATTGATTGAGGTGGATGTAGTGGTATGCTGCTGTTCTGTGTGTGTGTGTGTGTGTGTGTGTGTGTGTGTGTGTGTGTACTATAGTTGGAAGGGTGATTGGTTTTTCTGGGCTGCTGACAGGAACTGGGGAAACTCATGTCGAGGTCATCTTTGTTTCTGCTTGAAGGTGGCTAATATATTTTGGAGTCTCTTTGAGTTGTTATAGTTGTAAAATATTTATGTTGTACTTTTTTGTAGTTTTTGTATATTTGACCCAGTTGGGGCTGACATAGTTTAGTGTGTCAGGGTAAACTTATTGATACTGTAGTGATTGTTGTGTTTTGTTGACCAATAGTAACATTTGTGATGCTTTGAGTGTGTTAAGTTTACATGTGGCTTCTCTATTAATGTTGTTTGTGTAGTGGGTGAAGGTCGGTGCGGGTCGAGGCTGATGCTCAGGATTTATGGTTGCCTATTGAAAGGAAACGACATGGAAGTGGAGGCCGAGCGGAAACGGCGCACGCATCCTACCCTTAAGGTCGTTGGTTCGAGCTTAGAGCATCCTCAGTCCACCCAACTGGGAGTGAATACCTGACTCTATAGTTGAGAAAATGAAGGGGGAGGAGTTCAGTACCAGCCACCTTGCCTCCGATGGCTTAGTATTCAGTGGACGGTCGCTGTGCTGCCCCTAACTGGTCGAACGGCCCATAAGACCCATTTTCAAAGGTGTTTATGCCGGTTATGTCGTCTGGGTGAGCTGTCGTTTTTATCATTAAGTTTTTTCATCTGTGGGGAGAAGATTGGGTTTTCATTTTCCCTGGTGTTGCCGTCAGGGGTTTTCTTGTTGCTGGCTGTCAATATTGTTTTGTTGACACGGGTAACTATGGCGTCTATGGGCTGAATAGACTGTGGGCTGACGCGTGTTCTTATACCGCCTCGTGTAATAAAGGATCAAGTAGACATTTTTCCTTATTTTGAAGTTTGGTTTTCATGACAGGGATATAGCCAGGTGTTATATACTAGGTGGTAAGGTCAGTCTTATCACTTTATCAGTTCATTAAGTTTATCAGTGAGTGTGTGTGGACAGGCCGGTGACGCCATTAACTGCAGGTAGGTTCCCTTCACTACTACTACTACTACTACTACTACTACTACTACTACTACTACTACTACTACTAATAATAATAATAATAATAATAATAATAATAATAATAATAATAAAAAAGCAAACCTTTCATAATTATTAGGTTTGGATAATGTATCAATTAAAAATGAAATTGATACCATATGGATCTGGGTGTGATAACGAATGGATCTGGGTGTGATAACGAATGGATCTGGGTGTGATAACGAATGGATCTGGGTGTGATAACGAATGGATCTGGGTGTGATAACGAATGGATCTGGGTGTGATAACGGATGGATCTGGGTGTGATAACAGATGGATCTGGGTGTGATAACGAATGGATCTGGGTGTGATAACGAATGGATCTGGGTGTGATAATGAATGGATCTGGGTGTGATAACGAATGGATCTGGGTGTGACAATGAATGGATCTGGGTGTGATAACGAATGGATCCGGTGTGATAACTTAACGAGGCAGGGCTGCTCACGAACAAAATATTCCCACACTCCTGACACAACAACAGTCACGACCACTAGTTACCTCTTTGCTGTGGAAGGTGTGTGTGTGTGTGTGTTCCTGCCATCAGTAACTCGTAGACTAACTTGTATTGACTCGGTGTAATTCTCATTAATCCTTCTCATACGGGAGTTAGATGGAGCTGGGTTGGTAATTCTGGAACATGGAAAACCTATCTCGTGGTGACTAATTTCATCTATCTTGTCTATATCCACCTGCAGTGAATTAAGTTTTCTCGGTCTTTTTTTTTCCATCTAAAGTCTATGATCGATAAGTCTTTGTACTGTTAATTTGAGGTATGGAAGTATACATGTATAATTCGATACAGTGTGTTTATGACTGTGTTCTAGGTTGGTACTCCTGCCATATGGACGTGTTCGAAAGCTATAACGAGAATTTCCTATCGTCATTTGTTCACCAATATGACATTTCAGGTGAGTTGCATTTTTTCTTTGTTTGTTTTCTGTGTAATTGATTTTTTTTTATTAATAAAATTAGCAGAACAATAAACTATGACTCGTGGTAACTTTTTCAACAGTTGACTGACAACACTTTGGGACACCTATGACGTCAGAATTTGAATCTGAAGTGCTTCAGGGATTCAGGACCAGCAATAGTACATGTTCGATTTATTAACCGCATCCATTCAGCTTCACAAAAGTTCATGAGTATGTTCATGTACATTCAGTCTTTGTAATCATAACACGAGCAAATAATTACTCGAATCCTGAATCAGTATGACGTATGAGAGGAGACAGACTCGAAAGTGTTTCATAGTGATCAAACAACTTTTAGCTTGATAATAACATACAGTTGAAGGTTAGGTGTTCCTACACCCCTGTGGTAACCCGTGTCTCCAAACGGCACCGTCGCTGTAGTAGTATCACTGTTTATGAATGAACGGATACTGGTCGTATAACGTTGGACGTGATTGGTGAATGGGTATGCTATAGATCATAATAGGTTGGCTGCTTGGAGACACAGGTTACCATAGGGGGTGTAGGAACACATTTCACAGCTGTACCATATTGAGCAAATCTTTTCCTTCTTAAATTTGGTAATAACTAGAAATAACTGAGTTTACCGTTGTTATTTGCCTGCATATTGTATTGTAATAATGATCAATTATCGACCCAAATAAACGAGAAGTAATATTCCTGGTATTTTTCTTCTAGGTATAAGTACTGGTCAACAGCTCCTCAGGGACAGTAACACACCACAAGCCAAGTAAGTCCAAGGCACATTTTATGTTTATGATTTGTTGAACCTTTCGTGTTAAGTACTGGTATGTTACGTGTCTTCATGAAATTTCCAACAGGGCGTCTTTGAGAGTGTGACCCCTCCCCCCCTTCCCCTCTTATCACCGTTCATATGTACATCTGACTCCTCTATCTCACTCAGTCTACCTGGATGTTAAAGACCCAATGTATGAGCCTTTTATGAGTGTCAGGACCCCCTTCCACCATCTCCTTAGCTGTCAGTCTTCCAACCATCTGTATAGCGTCAGTCATCTTCCACTGACGATCTTTTTTGGGAGGGGGTAAGGTTCAACAGCGTTTAGAACCTGTCCCTTTATTCACGTTCTTCAGCGTATCTTTAATCCACTTTAGTCTCGTTTCGGTGATGCCTTCAGTTTGGAGTTTGTATTAGTATTGGGTTGTCTTAGTGAAGTACATTGGGTGGAGTCAGTCGTCGTTTGCAGGTATCTACACACGTTTGTTTATGTAAGATTTATCTACAGAGACTCCCTACTGTGATGCCTATATGTGGTTGTGCTGTGTTTGGTGATGGATGATGCCGGTCTCAACATTCTCCGGGAAGGTTTGCAGATATCCGGGATCAGACTGTTTGGTCGGCAGTTTTTTTTTTTTAGCTTTCTTACTTCACTTCCCTAGAACCGGGAATATATTTGTCGGTAGGAACTTCCCCTTGATCCTGGGATTTTTCTGAATAGTTCATAGTGCTGCGTGTATTTCATTAGCCACCTTTTAGACGGTCCTCCACTAACTCCCGGAACTTTGTCATTTTTTTAAACTGGATATCTTTATGGAGATGTTTTTATCCGTTGTAAGTAGATCTTTGAATCTGGTAACTATTCCTGCATCAGATTTCTTCAACTGCGGCAACTGATGAAAATATGTATATATAAAGCACAATGTTTCTTTGTGTGTTTTTATTTGTGTGGATATTTACTATGCACGGCTACAGTTTTGAAGATATAGAGCATAAATCTGGTACGATAGGCGCAGGCAGCCCAGTAGTGTCTCGACAATGGAAGTTTTGGTGGTTGGCTCAGTGGTCGACCCCTCAGTCCCCAACGTGGCACCCCTCCTTACATCTCATCTAGTTGTCTTTGGTTTGCTCGGTAACTGGTTTGAACAAAGGGAGTTTAAATCTTGTCTGGTTACTTTTGCAAGTACATCTAATTTAGGCCAAGGAAGGACATAGGCTGTGTGGCCAGGCTCCCCAGCACGTGTACTGTACTGTCTGTTGTCCACCTCTTATAACTAAGTTGTCTCAGTCCTTTAAAGCCTAACTACCTTCTTTTTACTTATTGTATTCTCATAAAATGACGTTGGAGCTTTCACAACATTTTCAACGACCTTTCTCTCAGTCTCTTTTCACTGATTTATTTTCCTCGTTTCTTGAATGGCGGTAATCAAGGTTCTCTTGTGTGCTGCAGTGCTCACGTAATCCTTGGTGTTTTGATATTCCATACAAGCTTCATCCTGCTATGGTGTAGAGTGGCCAGACTGATGCTACAGAACTCTGCCCCCTCGGCAGGATGCTATACTATCGAGATCAACAAGACCACCCGACAGTGTATACTCATTTATTACTGAGTGTACCTGAGCTGGTGTACAAGGTGGGAATTCAACCCTCTACTTCGGCCGGGAATCGGACCTCAGATCATCCGTTTGCGAGCCAACATAGATCAATACTCACGACTAGTCACGTGTACCTTTAAGGAAGTGAGGGTGGCCATGAAAGACGGCGCCTCGGCTATAACTACATCATTTTGAACACCTTCCTGGCTGTTCATGCAAAGTCTAAACACAAGTTGCTCTCAGCATACATTATACCCCACCACACGCTGCTGCTGCTCCCAAGTAAAAGAAGAAAAATCAGAGGCATCACTTGTTCGCAAAGTAAAAATTACAAGCATCGTCTGGTGTTGACTAATGAATACTAAGTGGCAAAGTTTCCTATCTTGAGTGTGTATAATTCACCTCCTGTTACATTAAAATAACGTAAGCTGTGTGAGAGGTCTGGTTTATGCTCACGTGTTTGTACCATCCTCTTGATACTGGCTTCGTGGTTATGGTACTGAGCTTTAAACCCAGTGACTAAGGGTTCGATTATCCAGGAAGGAGTACGGGTAACGGAAATGTTTATTATTATTATTATTATTATTATTATTATTATTATTATTATTATTATTATTATTATTATTCACCAGTTTGTAATATTATCGCTTGTTTCACACACACCTGAAGAAGAATTAAGGGATATACACATTTCTCACCTGATATATTGTGTGATAACTTGCGCCTCTAGCACCAGGTGGATTGACTGGACCCCATCAAAGGATCACCACGAAAGGTTTAAGCGTGTGGGTCCGTCATTCTTGATTTCCATCCCAATAGGCTTAAATGTTCAGCTCCATGGTAAAATATTCTTATCCTCCCTACGGTATAAAAGCTATCAGAGCCAGTGGAATTTTGTGTTTGTCGCATTTTTTGCAGATTTACCGATGATTACAAACAATCATTACTCCCAGTTACACAGGTATTTACCAGGTGTCAGCTGTCACGTCAGATTATCCGGTATTAAGCGAGTGACTGATGATGGAATCTTGTTTACATACTGAACTGTACTGAACTATACTGTACTCTACTGTACTCTACTGTACTGTACACCGTCCAGACAATACATGTCATCGTACCCCGCCTCCCTTGACAGTGTGTGGTGGACCCTGTGTCTCCTGTCAGCCACTAGGGAGACAGGTAAGACGGTGTGTGGTGGACCCTGTGTCTCCTGTCAACACATATCTCATAAACCAGAGTTCTATCTATCTATCTATCTATCTCGGAGCAATTCATTGTCTCTTAAGTACCGCCATTCGATACAAAAATATATTAACAACTAAATATTAACAACAGGTAACTCGGAAGACATCAATTACCGTAACGATGGTTCAAGTGTCACAGCCAAACTCACCTGCAAAAGGAGAGAATAAATTGGTTAGTACCAGACAAACAAACACACACACACACACACACACACACACACACACACACACACACACACACACACACGCCTAGTTAAGGTGTACAGGTGAAGTGTGTGTAGACAGAGGCTTCGTTGTTGGAGTATTGACAAAAGTGAAAAGGTCCCCTCCCACATGGTCCCTCCCACATGAACCCTCCCACATGAATCCCTCCCACATGAACCCTCCCACATGAACCCTCCACATGAACCATCCCACACGAGCCCTCCCACATGAACCCTCCCACATGAACCCTCTCACATGAACCCTCTCACATAGTCCCATGGTCTGGTGATGAGGACAAAGGGATTACATTATTGAAGGAAAGAAATGTTTGGTTAAGTCTGGTCAGGTCAGATCAGGTCAGGTTAGATTTGGTCTGGTTAGGTCTGGTCTAGTTAGGTCTGGTCAGGTTTGGTCTGGTCTGGTCAGGTTAGGTCAGGTTAGGTCAGGTTAGGTCTGGTCTGGTTAGGTTTGGTCTGGTCTGGTCAGGTTAGGTTTGGTCTGGTTTGGTTTGGTCAGGTCTGATCTGGTCTGGTCTGGTCTGGTCAGGTCAGGTCAGGTCAGGTTAGGTCTGGTTTGGTTAGGTTAGGTTAGGCTAGGATTATTAAAAGCCAGAACATTAGTCTATGCTCCCTGACTACGTTCGATAAGCAAAATACTTTTCTTTTCTCAGCTGATTAATAATATTTCCCCACACACCTGCCGCCGCCTTACACACCTGGTGACTAATTGGTGTTTACCCTGACGTTATCCATTGTAACGTTATTGTTCATTCTTATATGAAGGACACGTAATGTTTATACACATGTCTTCTCCATCAACCATAATAATAATAATAATAATAATAATAATAATAATAATAATAATAATAATAATAATAATAATAATAATAATAATAATAATAATAAATCCTTGACGTCAATAAATATATAACGTATCAATGACATCATTCTTTTAATATCCTATTGTCGCTTATACCTATGACGTATTAGTGACGTCATCAAGAAGACCACAAGGGGGTGAATCATGAACACAACACGTTAGGAAATGTTCTAAACGTGTCAGAATTTTTTTTGTGTGTTTGTATCTGTGTTTATTCTTCCATGTTATACTATTTTTTTTTTTATTCTCTGGTAATGAAATGTAAACACGACGGACGTTTATACTACACCAAATGTATTGTAAACACGTTGACGCTCACCACACAACAACTAAGTATGTTTGTTTCTCTTCTCTCTGTTTGTCTGTTTGTCTCTTTTTTGTTAACAAGTATGTCTCCGTCTAACAGTTTGAATGTCTGTCTGTATTAGTGTCTGAATTTAGATTTTTTTTTCTTTTGTTATTGTCATCATTTTCTTCTTTCTTTTCTTTCTCCCTTTGTCTTATTGCTTTTCTTTCTTATTTTTCTCCTTGTTAATTTCTTTTCTTTCATCTTTTTTTTTTCCAATCTTCTTTATATTTTCTACTACTTTCTCGTTTTCTTTTTTCTTCCTTGTATTTTCTTTCCTCCTTCATCCTTTTTATTTTCAACTTTATCCTTTCTTCTTTTTGTTTTCTACTTTATCCTTTCTTCTTTTTGTTTTCTTTCTTCTTTTCTTTTTCCTTTACTTCTTGAGACACTAGTAGGTAAAACACACTCACTAGCCAGCTGTAACGAGGCACTAGCCAGCTGGGTGTGCAGATGGTTCAAACTTAACTACATATAAACACGCACTTATGTATGACTGTGTACATTATCTTTGTCAGGTTGCACATGTCAAACACACATACATAAAAGAAACGTACGTACATACATACATACATACATACATATTAAACAGATGCATAAAACACAAATCAGACGAATAGCGAAGGAGCAGTAGAAAGAAAAGGAGGACTAAGAGGAGGAGTAGAGAGGAGGAAGGTGAAAGAAAAAGAGAAAAAGGAAGAAGAGGAAAGATGGGGGAAGTATTAAGAAGTGAAAAGGAAACAGGGAGAAGAGAAAGAGATGGGGTGGGAGACGAAGAATAATTATGGTAACTGGAAGAGGACGAGGAGGACAATGAGAAAGTGGAAGAGAAGGAAAACAAGGAAGAAGTAGATGAGGAAGAGGGAGAGAGGAATGGGACCTTGTGGTATCATGTCTATACAAGGCCACTGAGCCCAGAGTCTTAAGAAACACATATGGGTCTCTTGTGTGTGTGTGTGTGTGTGTGTGTGTGTGTGTGTGTGTGTGTGTGTGTGTGTGTGTGTGTGTGTGTGCGTGTGTGTGTTTCCTCCTTTTCCCTACCTCCTTCTAGCCTCTCCCTCTCACTCTCCTTCCATCCCCTCCATCTCTATGTTTAACCCCATCCCTATCTTTTCTTCATCTCCTCCTTCCCTCTATCTCTCCCTTTTATCCACCCTTAACCTTCTACATTCCCTCCCTCCCCCCTACCCGTCTCACACAAAGCTCCACTATATCGAACAGTCGTCAGTAAGATCTACTCAGTGTAACGCCTCTTGACTGTATCTTCCTATGTCGAAAGGGTCTTACTTCTCCCAGGGCTTCCTATAAGGGCCTCCTAGCGCCCTAGAATAGCTCTTGCCTTGCACAAATACCGCCCTTATGCCGCGCGAGACGTACTCATCGTGGAGAGCCGCCATGATCCCCTCACACGCACTGCTTTTTCAAAACTTTCTTCCTTGTTTGTTTACTCTTTGTCCGATTCCTCAGGAGAAGCTTTTGACGTCCACTTTTTAGAATGTGTCTCTAGGTGAAGCCCGGAACCGCAAACATAGAGTGGAGAAATAAATTAAAATGTGTTATCTGGCATTAAGGAAGAAAAGGGAAAGAATAAGTATTATTGCAAGTGGGCGTTTCTTCCACACTGAAGTCCTTGCCGTCGGGTGTCCACGACCGTTTGGCGGGCGGTGGCCGGAGAAGCGACAGTCATTTGTTTCTTTTTATGGCGGCGCTCAACTTGCCTTTGTATATGCTGCTGTTGACAGTTGCCACGTGGCGGGGCGGCCGGCTGACTAAATATACTTAAGAGCCTTACTAGACTAGAGAAAACCTCTCATCATATACGGCTCTGAAAATAACAGGATGACTTCGATAGTTCTCTAGGGGCGTATCTCCTTGGGAGCAAGACCTGACGACATCGGTGCCTCCTTGACCTCCACGTATAATTACCTGACCTCATGACCTTGACCCATGTTAATAACAACACGTCACGGCCTGGATGTGTCAAGGGTATCTGGGTCCAGCTGACATTATCCATTATTAGATCAGTGCACGGAGAGGAGGACCTAAATAGACACAGACACACGCACGAACGCCATCAGACGTCACTGTCTACCTACCACAGCCTCGGAGGTTAGCTGTGGTAGAGGACCTATAGTGATGAATAAACTATAGCAAACGACCTAGACTGGCAAACAGATATATAGCCGACATAGCGAGTGCCTTAGGTAAATATAGCGTACATAGCGAGTGCTGAACTAAATATAGCGTATAGTGAAACCTGGAGGGCGTTTACCGTGGAGTGACGCAAGTTAGGACCCGGACCCACCAACACCCAGCTCCTCTACCACACCTCTAACCACAACTCCTCTACCACAGCTCCTATACCACACCTCGTTATACCACAGCTCCTATACTACAGCACCTCTACCACACCTATACCACACCACCTCTACCACACCTCCCATACCAGGTTGTCTCAAAAATGTATTCACACTCTGTATAACCCAGATGCCTGACCACTCACAGATGTATAGGAAGAAGGCCAGGTATATACAGGTGACATAGGATAAGACTTGACTAATTAAATATGGGGAAAGAGGGTGAGATGACGGCGAGCAAAACGATGCATGGACTAAAACACGCTGGTTAGGTTAGGTTAGGTTTGGTTAGATTAGGTTAGGTTTGGTTAGATTAGGTTAGGTTTGGTTAGATTAGGTTAGGTTTGGTTAGGTTAGAGTAAAGGTAGATTTGCATAAAATGAAGTTTGGTTAGCGTTAATTTAGGTTAGGTTAGCGTTAAGTTAAGGTAGATTTGCGTTAATTTAGGTTAAGTTGGCATAAGTTAAATTAGGTTAGCGTATAAGTTAGGCTTGCGTTAGATTGATCGAGTTTTTATCCTCTTGTTTTTTTTTTATCCTGTGAGTTTTTGTTCTAACCTTCCAACAAAACATATTGCCAAGTGAACGGATCAATAGCGAACGAACCCGTGAGCTCCTGGGATAGTTCACATGAGATGAGGAAAAAAGAGACTCTGAAAACGGTCTCTTACCCGATAGATGGATGGCTTTAGGCTGCTTTAGAGAAGGTACTGTGGGTAGCCAGGTGGTGGTGATGGTGGGAGAAAGAGAGATACAGACAGACAGACAGACAGAGAGACAGAGAGACAGTCAAACAGATATAGGGATTGAGATTATTATAATGGTTGATCTTTACATTCGGTTTTTCACGAACAAGTACATTTTTTTTACAGCTGTATACATTATTTACAGCCATCAATTACAGCCACAATTTACAACCACCATTTACAGCGACAATTTACAGCCATCATTTACAGCGACAATTTACAACCATTATATACAACCACAATTTAGTTCGTAGGGATAAAACCCGCCCAGTAGTGTGTAGGTCACGTAAGGTTGCCAGAAAAAAAAAAAAACAGATCCAGAGCTGAAATATCCGAGACGGGGGTCGAGTCTTTCCTTCTACTTGACCAAGAAGGCGTGAGGGTGTGAAGGAGGACTCGTTGGTCGGAATGAAGTGTCGTCCCTCCCTCCACACACACACACACACACACGGTAGTATTATGTACTGACACAATCATCCACACAATGGGTACAGTATATATATACGGAAAAGGCGTTGGTTATGTGATGGCTCTTTGTTGTGGCTCCACCCAGGCGAGTCATGGACTGAAGAACCACTGTGTGTGTGTGTGTGTGTGTGTGTGTGTGTGTGTGTGTGTGTGTGTGTGTGTGTGTGTGTGTGTGTTGCTTCTTCTCTCTAGTAATCATCAACATTTTTTACCCTTTACTTGGTTCAAATTGGTTTTTTGTATTAGTAATGCCGGTGAGTTTGGTGTAAATCTCTCATTGTGATAAACGTAGTTAGTAGGAGGAGGATTGAGTGTCAGTGATTGTGTTCAGAATCTCTTTGAAATACTCTAGTAAGTTTAAAAGGTATATATAGTTACAAAGGATGACACGCACGCTGACAGACAGACAGACAGACAGACAGACAGACACAGACAGACAGACAGACAGACAGACAGACAGACAGACAGATAAAAGAAAGAGACGAGAGACGGACCAGGCAAAAAGTTTGAGAGAGAGAGAGAGAGAGAGAGAGAGAGGAGAGAGACAAGGTTAGCCCATCAGCGTGGACCTGTGAGCCGTGAGTGTCGTGACCACAGGCCGCCGGGGGATGACGCATAGAATTACTCGTGAAGGGTAACACTAAGTCGTGTCTCAACCCGCACAAGAAGGTTAGGTTAGGTTAGGTTAGGTTAGGTTTCAGAGGTAATTAACACCAGAATTTTCTCCCAGTGATCAAAAAGGCATGATGTTATTCTTCTGTTATTGAATTTTTTTTTGTATTTTACGAAAGACGAGATACTTTTGAGGAATACAAATTACAAATAACATTACACACACACACACACACACACACACACACACTACGTCACCAGAAGTACAGTACCTTGGCTGTGTGTGTGTGTGTGGGGATGTACTCGTTACCTGACACTAACTACTTTATCACACCTGGAGATTTGCATGTTATGAAAGTTTAGTGAGGTGTGGTATTTGCGTACAA